>NW_025244509.1:0-2755 GCF_018294505.1 Triticum aestivum
ACAGAACCCCACCTTGATCAATAAAGCTTTCCTCTTATATTCGCAATATCCAGATTGCAATCTTAGTTTCTTGCTTGTTCTTCATTTGCCTGCAGGAAACAGACCTTCGTGGTCAGGTTGATCGTGCTCCGGCGTGGTCAATAACCTCTCGGAGTTGGTTTAGCGATTGCTAAGGCGCGACGTCCTCGCACGTTCGTAGTCGGATCGTCAAAGTCGACTTCCTCCAAAACGAAAGCCACCATCTCATCGAAAGACGGGACAACTTTGCCTCTATCAAGTGGTATCAGATTTCCAGGTTGCTCGGTGAGATTTTACAGTTTTTTCGTAGTTTAGATCGAATCTGTTTTTCATACCTACAGTCCATGAAAAAGCCACAAAAAAATTAGGGTTAGTTCATCATATCCGAACCAATCTGAGCCTTTGCATAATCTTTTTAGGGTTTTGCTTTGTTGAATTTGCGGTTGCATCGTCGTGTCTAATTGCTGGTCTTAGTGTCTAGTCTTTTAGAGTTTCGAGTTCTGGTCATAAGTTGTCACGCCGCCACCGCACCATCATTATCGCCCCTGCCACCTACCACCACTGCTCCGACTCCGTATCCATATACCACCACCAATCCGTATCCATATACCACCCCCGATCCATATCCACATACTACCACCGCTACCACCACCGCTGCCATATACCACCACCATATATCCACAACCAATCCGAGTTCCTTGCATATTAGGTTTGTTTTCGAGATCCATCTAATTTCCGTTTCGTGTTTCCTTGCCTGAGTAGGTTTCAAAAAAAAAGAGTCCGAAAACCACCCTCCGTTTAGGCCCAAAATTTTCCAAAAACGCACTTGACAAAAAATTTCTGGCTATCCTATTTTAGGTGTTTCTAAGCGTATCGCCGTTATAGAAAGTTTTTTTTGACCTGTTTCCGTTTTTGGGTCCGGGCAGTCGAAAAAAAAATTGGTCGAAAAAATTTCGTGCCTATCCTGTTATCTTGACTTGGGAAGAGTTTTTAAGAGACCCGCCATTATAGTGATTTTCGAAAAAAAGGAGCGCAAAAAGAAGAGCACAAAAAAACAAAAAAAGAGTGAAAAAGAAATTCAGTGTGCTTCTCCCTTGTTTCCGTGCAGCGTCATGATTTTGTTAGTGTTCTAGGCTCGCGTTTGTAGCACAGTCTAGCCTAGGACCAGCACAGTACCGTCGTTGAGCGTTTATTCAATTTTGCATCTCTGAATTAATTATTGCTAACCTTTTTCTTGCTACCATATTATAAGCCTTCCCAGCTCCACATACATCTACGTCGTGCGTTTGACTCTCCCTGGTAATCGCTCTATCCAAGCTTTGAGAGTTTTGACTACAACGGTTGCCGATCACCACCTGCTGCTGGGTAAGAACTGGTAAGAATTTGAGATTTGCTTGACGGGTTTGTGATACACCACCACCACTTCTTAGTAATCTGTAGGATTATATATTCTTGTGTGTTTCTATTTGCTGCTAACCATGGTAGGATCACAAGCCGATGAGACTGATTGGGAGAACCTAACGAACAAATAGCTACATGATAAATTTCAGCAAATGATGAGTGGACAGGTGCAAGATGTGCTAAACAGATTTGACGAGGCCATGGAGAAGATAGATGGCATTGAGAAGATGTTCGAAACAAAGCTTGATAGCAAGTTTAATGAATTTCTCGCGCGTTTTCCACAACCGCCGCCGGCTGCACCTATCGCACCTCTGCAACAACAACAACAACACCCCCTTCCGAATCAGTATGGACGAGCGAAGCGTGTTCCTCTTGAGGATGGCCAAACTTCTGTTGCTGCTGTACCTGTTGTTGATGCTTATTTGGCTCCTGCTACTGCTGCTGCTGGTACCCAGGTGGATGATGAGTATGCGGGCGATTATGAGGATGAGGTTGATCAAAATCAGAACTACGTGCAGCCACCAGCACCACCACCAGTAGGACGACCTCAGGTATATATTCGCAATGGTAGGCCTGCACCACCACCTCAGGTACGAGATCATGACCATGTTCCTAAAATGAAATTGAATATTCAACCATTTGAGGGTAGATATGTTCCTGATATATATCTTACTTGGGAGTTAGAAACTGAACAACGTTTTACATGTTTGCAATATCCCGAGGAGAGACGGGTTGCTGCTGCTGTTTGTGCTTTCACTAGTTTTGCATGTTTATGGTGGTATGAACATTGTAGATTATATCCTATTCCAGCTACTTGGGCTGCTTTGAAAACTGCTATGCATACTCGTTGGGTTCCACCATATTATCAGCGTGAATTGCTTCAAAAATTGCAGCGTTTAAGACAAGGAAAAAATTCTGTAGAAGAATATTATCAGGATTACAAACTGGCATGATTAGATGTGGTATTGTTGAGGAGAATGAAGCTATGATTGCACGTTTTATGGGTGGATTAAATAGAGAGATTCAGACCATTCTAGAGTATAAGGAGTATACTAATATCACTCGTTTATTTCATCTTGCTTGTAAAGCTGAACGTGAAGTGCAGGATCGACAAGCATTCGCGCGACCTAACTTTTCTGCAGGTCGACCTTCATCATGGACACCGCGTGCATCTTCTACTTCAACTGCACCAGCACCTCCATCAGGTGCCATCTCCAGCCGTGATACAAGAAAGCAGGCACAACCACCATTATCTGCCAAGAGCGCACCTGCCGGGCCTGCACAGAGCTCTTCTTCTTCCATGGCATCAACAGGGCACACAAGTGATATTATTTGT
>NW_025244510.1:0-2755 GCF_018294505.1 Triticum aestivum
TGCACACGACATGTGCTCGGCAGACTTCAAGCGAAAGCCGACGTGGGTGTAGACCACGACCTACCTAAACACTTAAGCCTCTAGTCCAGGTTTATCGCCTATTCAGGTTCCATCCGCAGGGAGTCCGGCCGAGGTTTCCCATACGGCCCCGAACGATGTGAACAGGGTTCCCGAGATACCTAACGGGTATTCGGTACACCCGGCCACGTACCTACCGCATCACAGCCCACCCCTACGGTCAGCGCTGTCCACGGCCTCCAGTAGGCTACAAACACCAGAAACTACTTGCAACTCCTGGACAGAGAGCTAGGGTGAATAAGAAGTCGAGCGGGGTCATATTTCAGGGCCCAATGCATGGTAGTAGCTGTATCTTAAATCACACATACAGATCTCAGTGCTTAAGGTCGGCTTCAATGAAACAACCCACCATGCACTCCTACATGGCCTCTCATCGATACCTTTACCAAATCGTGTTCACCACACCACTCTCATTTCCGACATAATCATTTCACTCTAGCCATCACCCAGATGAACCAGACCTGACACAACTCTAAGCATAGCAGGCATAGCAAGGTAGGAACAACACATACATATGGCTCAATCAACTCCTACACATGCTAGTGGGTTTCATCTAGTTACTGTGGCAATGACAGGTCATGCAGAGGAAATGGGTTCAACTACCGTAGCACACAGCAGTTTGAAACGCGTTGTCTTAATGCAGTAAAAGGGAGCAGGAGCGAGAACATGGGATTGTATCGATATGATCAAATGGTTGGTTGCTTGCCTGATGGTTCGATGCACTGATACGGTTCTTCGTTAGGGTAATCACGGTACTCCTCGGAGGCAGAACCTGCCGCAAAGAACATCGATACACAACCATCACCAAACAATGGGCAACAATATGATGCATGCATGAAACATGGCAATATGAGTGTGTTGGGCTAATGCAACTAAAACCAGAAGGGTTTGAACAAATTTGAATCAAAGATTCAAATTTCAAACTCAAACATGGCCTTTTAAAGTGCTTTTCCTTGTTCTGCTTAAAACATCAATTTAACTTGTTTGATCATGCATGAAAATAGTACAGATGGATAGATTGGATTTTTCTGATCATTTTTCATATATAATTTGTCCAATTTGGAGTTACAGAATAAAAGTTATGAATTTTTGAAGTTTAAATAATATTCTGGAATTTCCTGATTTAATTTAAATCCAGAAATATAATTATTGCGCCAGCATGACGTCAGCATGACGTCAGTGGTCAACTGCGGCTGTCTGGGGTCAAACCTGACGTGTGGGGGCCACACGTCAGTGACAGGGGGGTTTAACAGGATTAAATTAATCCTAATTAGGGATTAGTGGCGCTGGGGCCCACTGTTAGTGTCAGGGGGGGTTGACTAACGGTAATTAGCACTAACTGACCACCTGGCCGATGGGGCCCACGCGTCAGTGACCGTGGGGGGGTCAAACCCCAGGTCAGACAAGTCAAACCCGCCGGCGGTTAGTCGCCGGCGAGGTCTGCGGCGTACAGGGGCCTCGGGTTTCCTCTGTGGTGCTCCAAACGGCGTGCGGCTAGGTGCGTTGGATAGCTAGCTCGATGGCGCGTCGGACGGTGGCCGTGGCTGGGCCTGGGGTGGCCGGAGTCGACGGCGGCGAGCTCGGCTGCGGCCGCCGGGGTTCGGTCGTGCGTGGAAACGGGGTTGGAGCTCGAAGGCGAGCTAAGCGAGGCGCTAGGGATGCTCTACAGGGCCTTACGAACTTGTTGGACTCGCCGGGGTGACCAAATGGTCACCGGAGCTGCGTCGACGGCGAGCTCGGCGACGGCGGAGGTTCGGCCGTGGTGGGAACGAGGTTACGGCGCGGGAACGAGGGGAAAAAGAGGGGGAAACGGTGGCGGAGCTCACCGCGGTTGCAGTGGGCGTCGAAGCGGGCTCGGGGACGCGCTGGAGACGGCGAATCGACGGCGATGATCTCCGGTGGCCGAGGAGGGGAACGGCGACGTAGGCGGCGATGCAGGGCTTCCGGAGAGCCGTGGAGCGGTGGGGAGGAAGATGGGGTCGCGGCGAAGCTCCTGAGCTAGTCGGGGGAGCGAGGGGTGGCCGGTGACGGCCGCTATGGCGAACGGCGGCGACGGTGGTGTTCGGCCGTGAGAGAGAGAGAGGGAGCAGCACGGGAGAGAGGGGGGATAAGGCCAGGGGATCGGGGCGGCACCGAGAAGAAGCGTCGCGGCGTCGCGCTGGCGGGGGAGGCAAGCAGACGAGCTGGTGGCGTGGCGCTCCGGCCGTGCGCGCGCGCCGGCCACACGCCTGGCCGACTGGCGCCAGGAGGACGACGACGGTGGTGGGCTGGGCTGGCTTGCTGGGCCGGCCAGCTGGCTGGGCCGCACAGGGAGGAGCCCAGGTAAGCTCCTCCTGTTATTTATTTTTCTGTTTTCTAATTTCTGACATTTGTTTTGATTTAAATAATATATTAAATCATTTATTTAACTTATGCCAATTTTTGCAGGAGCTAGATATATTATTCCAGAGCTCCTTTATAATTGGCATAATATTTGGACATATATTAATATATATAATTAATATATTTCCAATGCAAATATTTATGCATTAATTCCAAATGCCCAAAATAAATACCTATGAGCTCTTAAAAATATTGGTTTGATTTTTATCTCTGTCCAATATTTTCAGAGAGCAACATGAGCATTTTCTTGGACCCTTTTGGAGAAATTTTTATTTGGGTCATTTTCAAAATGATT
>NW_025244511.1:0-2755 GCF_018294505.1 Triticum aestivum
AACATAAACACTGACGACCACATTGATGCGCGCTGAACTCATTGACAAAAAAAAACTGTAGCGGCCCTTTCTTCACCAGGAGACACAAAAGAATTAATCTGCAAGTAACCAATACAGGTAAAGATGAAATCTAACAGAAGCACCCATAACTATTAAGTGTATGAAAAAGAATATGAATACAAACTTGTGATCAGCTCAGCAATATAAAGAAGAGCTATGTAATAGCCCCTCAAAAAAAGATGGGCTATATCTCCTGCGTATACCGATGACAAAAAATATATATTCTCTATGTTATTAGCATGTGTGAATCCCAATAGCCCAATGGTTAGTAGTTTTAGGGTATATGCTACACCCATTGACTGCAAGATATTTTCCAAAGAGAAATGTTATTTAAAGCAGTGTATTGTATACATAGCTGAATTGAAAAGTAAAGGAAAAACAACTCACTTTGGTATTTATGTTTTATAGATGACTATTGGCAACAGATAAATTAGAACTACATATGTTGCTTTTTGCAAGGAATGTTATTTAAAGCAGTGTAATGTATACATGGCTTATAAGCAAACAAGGAAGGATCTAGAATTTAACTCATTCATCCGCATTTGAATAAGACAAAATAAAAAGATACCAAAACTCATAAACACTACCAACAAAAATTATTTTGGGTATTTAGCATAGTTTTAAACAGCGCACTAAGCATCTTAGCGGCGGACCTCTTCCAAATGCTATAGCTCGCTATAGCGGCGGAGCTATAGCGCGCTATTTAAAATGTTTGTTCATTTGTTTGGACCAAAGTCTCTTGGCGCAAGTCCTTTTGTAAACGCTATAGCGGGCTATTTAAAACAGTGGTATTTAGGGAACCTGATTAAAAATAAAAACACAGGAAAAAGGGCGTGTTACAAATGTATTAGTCATGGTCATGAAAACTAGGACAGTCTTGAACAAGTGACAAATTAAACTATTATCTCGGAACGTACGATTCCAATGAAAGTTCTCTTATGGAGTTAAGAAAAATAGCAGGAATAGAAGTAGTCTATAGAAGAATATAGCTAGTTGAGTTTCAAAACATACCGAATAAGTTAACCATTTGACGTTTGAATCTACATTATAGCTCATTTCATTTGATATTTGGTTTGTTTTCTCCCAAGGATAAAGACAACTATATTGAATGATAGCACATAGTGCGGCTATCTTAAATGATAACATAAACTAAACAGTACGGCTATAAGTTCATTTGTCCAGCAAAGGTACTGAAGCACCTATCTACAAAATAACTGTGGTGTTTACCGAGTACTTCCAGGCAGAGAAAAACATAATAACTACAACCTCTGTCCCTTAATATAAGATGTTTTTGCAGTTCAATTTGAACTACCAAAACAACTTATATTAAGGGACGGAGGGAGTAGCAGAGTAGCATCCTACTCGATGTCCAAGATATTTTGCTTCAGCTGGTTACTCTTATACGTGATATTTTGCTTCAGCTGCTGCTCCTCTGTGTTTTCTGATATGCTCAAACTTTTGTGCTGGGAACAACGGTTTCCCTTATATGAACTCTTGGCATGGATTTCATAAAAGGAATAAAAGCTGGTGTATGCTGCCTGCAAATTCCTAAAACTAAGTTTCTTATGAACGCATATTTTACTAGATTTGTTTTTGCCGAAACATATTTGTTAAAATCTGGTAGAATCTTCAGGTACAGGTTCCGAAGATGGAGAACCTCAACAGCCGAACATATGTTTATGCATTTGCTGCACTTCATCCTTTTCAGGTACGAGTAATTTTGAGTAATAAAACCGAATGAAGCCATTTGCTAGTCTTCCTTTTAACTTTTATCAAGTCGTCAGCGATGACGACAACAAAGGCTACATCCCCATTCTTTATTGGCATGTGGCAGTTGCATGTGCCAGTTGCTCTCCCGCCATGTGATATTGTGGTCCAATCCTTTTGCATTAGCAGCAGTGAACATACCTAGCACAGGGTAAATGCACATCATCATCAGTATTCAGTAGGAAGGAGGAAGATATGGTCTATGCTTTCAGTGCTGCTCGTATCTAAATGCTGAAAGAAATGTCTTTGAAAGTTGAAACTGAAAGCAACCCAAGTCCTTTTCGTATACTATTTTGATGGGGAGAAAGCAACACATTGCAAATGGACAAAGACATGGCCTATGACATAATCCACGACATGTAGATGTAGACGTACGTTCAACAATATGTGGGTTTAATTTTCTAATCTAATATACTACTCCGGTACTCCCTCCATTCGCAAATATAAGATGTCCTAACTTTTTTGTAGATGTATACAGGCACATTCTAGTGTGTTTGTTCACTCACATCAATCTGTATGTAGTTCAAATTGAAATATCCAAAACATCTTATATTTGTGACGGAGGGAGTAGAAACTTTTGAATTGGGTCTTGCTAATACAGTACATATTATGTGACTACCCAAACATAAGCTTTTTGTCTCCATTCTTTCCTGTTGTAATAGTAGTACTGTGCATGCGTGTTTACTGACCAGTGGAGATTGACCGCAAGTCAAGGTCGTTGATGTGGAAAGCACCACTTGAAAAAGCTGGAGCCTATATGAAAAGCTCTCACAAGCACCGTTTGGGATCTCCACTACTCCACAAAAATATTACACAGTAGTCAAGATCTTTGACACCGAAAGCACCACTTGGAAGCTGGAACCTATAAAAAACGATCCTTCCCACCATATTAAAATGGATGGATCGATCGATAAGATATCATCAGCCC
>NW_025244512.1:0-2755 GCF_018294505.1 Triticum aestivum
ACGAAACATGTGTCAGCTCGTCAGTGGGTCAGATAGGCGCCTATGATACGTCGACACGTGGCACGGCCCAACAGAGGCCCATTCCTGTGAAAAGGCCGACCCGTTTGACTTGGTCAAAAGCTGGCGGGCCAGCCCATGGAAAGCCTGTTAACAGCTTGTTCGAATATAGCCCATTTACAGCCCGCTAACCCAAGGCCCGTTATGCCCTATCCGAATTATGCCCAGTAGCGTCATCTGGGCCATCCAATATGATTCCAGCCCGTTTTCACTTCTGGCCCATGTATGGCCCATGACGTCTTTCGGCCCATATGAGGCCCTATGTAACTCCTGGCCTACTAACGGCCCGTGGTGAAACTGGCCCGTAATGAACAGTGTATCACTTTACACCCATTAACGACCCGTGGTGAAACTGGCCCGTAATGAACAGTGTATCACTTTATACCCATTAACGGCCCATTATTCCGTTGGGCCATTTCCAGCCCATGTTATCTTTAGGCCGTCTCAGAGCCCATTTATTCTTGGGCTCATTTCCAGCATTCGTTTACTTACGGCCCATTATTGTCATTTTCTGCTTGTGGGCCAAATTCAACCCGTGGTTACAGTCGGCCCATTTGTGGTCCGTTAATACATTGGGCCGATTTCATAGCGTCATCAAAAATGACCTATTAACGATGGCCCGTTATGGTCGGCCCATGAACAGACGATTCCAACTCTAGCCCGTTTACGGCCATAATGCGGTCTGTTTGGCCCATGTTTGGTCAATCGATTATACGGCCCGTATAAGGCCCATTGATAATACAGCCCGCAGAAGCCCCATTGTTTCTACGGCCCATAGAAGGCCCATTGTTTCTACGGCCCGTAGAAGGCCCACTGTTTCTACGGCCAATAGGAGGCCCAGTGTCACTACAGTAAATATTAGCCCATGGTTATTGTGGCCTAGTTTTAAAAAAATAGGTTATTGCAGCCACTAGCTAACCGCGAAAAAAGAACTGCAATGACTACAAGTAAACAAATAAACAAGACAACAAGGAAATAAATACGCAAGCAACTAACGCTAGGCTATCACGGCTATTACACATATTACATCCACTGGGCATCAAAGTTCGCCACCAGTGCAAATATAGGGAACAAAGCAGCATATCATATACACTGGTTGTCAAACTTGGCGACCAGCGCAAATAAATGCCGCAACAAAACAAATCCAGAACTGAAACCACTTCAGAAGATCTCAAGAAACAATATCCTGGGTACCCATAATGCTGGCAAGATGCTTAGCAAGCTTATTTGGCGCTTAAATCCTCCAGCGCTTGTTGTTGCACCAGAAAATATGCATCTGAATTCTGCAGGGACTTCCTCATTCCTTCAGCTTCGTGTCATAGCACATCTGATCGATGTCTTTCAACTTGAAGTTGAGACTCAAGAAGACGAACTGATTCAGGCAGCGAGTTCGAAGAGCTTGTGCCAGCAGTAGTGGCCAGTAACTCGAACACTACATCAAGACATGACTTTTGGGTTCCCTCACTGTCGTCAAGATAGTTTTTATCAGCTTTCTTGGAGACCAACAGGGATGTCTCACTATCTTGAACCTTATCTGCATTACTTCCTTTACCATTGGATAATGCGGTACTGTTCTCCAATATTTTGTCCGCATTCTAAAAGAGAAACAAGCAGACACATCACATGTTTACCATGTTGTATATGAAACTCATTTTCGTAAATGAGTTCTATAGTAAAGTGGACAAGATAACAACATGAAACAAACATATATCTATGTACCATGGTCACTTTATGGTCTATATCATTCTAGTTTTTGTTGTCAAATCAAGATAGAGACACAGTTCAAATAATATTTGTTCAAGACAAAGCAGAATAGAAGAATATAAGTGTGGGTAACTATAGAGCAATAACAACACTTGTAATGTGCATGACATGAGAACATAACTGTTTCAATTGAAACTGAAATCAACATAGAGATGTTGTAACACCCCGAATGTAATTTACCTATTATGTACTCCAACTCTTGCCGTTTCCGGCGCTAAGTTATTTTATTTCCTCGGGTTCAGGTTTTTGTCTCCATCTATTGTTGTCATTGTCATGCATCTCATATCATGTCATCATGTGCATTGCATTTGCATACGTGTTCGTCTCATGCATTCGAGCATTTTCCCCGTTGTCCGTTTTGCATTCCGGCGCTCCTATCTCCTCCGGTGGTCATTTCTACCTTCTTTTCGTGTATGGGGATTAAACATTTCCGGATTGGACCGAGACTTGCCAAGCGGCCTTGGTTTACTACCGGTAGACCACCTGTCAAATTTCGTACCATTTGGATTTCGTTTGATGCTCCAACGGTTAACCGAGGGACCGAGAAGGCCTCATGTGTGTTGTAGCCCAACCCCCTCCAATTTGGCCCAAAACCCACCAAAACCCTCTCCATCATCTAGAGCGTTCGATCACGATCGCGTGGCCGAAAACCGCACCTCATTTGGACACTCCTAGCTCCCTCTATGCCTATATATAGGTCCTCCTCCGAAATTCTCGGTTCTCCTCCCCCGAAACCCTAGTTCCACTCCTCTTCGTGCGGCCGGACACGTCTGCCGGCCGCCGGACACGTCCGCCACTCGCCCGGGCCAATCAGGGAGCGCCACGTGGCCCCTGAGCCCCACTTCGCCGCCCAGCGCCGCCCCCGCAGCGCCTCGCGGCCTCCTTCGCCAGCTCCGGTGGCCGGAGCCCCGCGCCGCCCCGTCCCTCAAGGCCG
>NW_025244513.1:0-2755 GCF_018294505.1 Triticum aestivum
TTGCGAAGTGTTAACTGAAACATGGATATTTGACTCGTACAGAGTCCGTTTTGGCTCCACAAGTAGTCAGAACGTTTATGATGACCAGATGCTTCAAAGGATTCTTTCACAGGTAAGTTTTGGAGAACTTTTCTTAAGGAGTTCGTTCGGAAACTTGCATGGAAACTTTCTTAATGAGCACTCAACAAACGGATTTCGAGAACATACACAAAGTCCCAGCTATGGACCTAGTGCATCATCATAACTGAGGTCTCTTGCATTTCCCTACAAGTAATTGTATCTCATATGGAGATGTTTAGTGAAGTAGAATGGAAAAAATCGAATGCAACTACACAAGAACTAGTCTGTAACTATCGTTCGGAATCAGTTTTGCGTAGTGTTAACTGAAACATGGATATCTGACTCATACGGAGTCCGTTTTGGCTCCACAAGTAGTCAAAACATTTGTGACAACTAGATCCTTCAAAAGATTCTTTCACAGGGAACTTTTGGAGAACTTTTCTTAAGAAGTTCGTTCAGAAAATGTATAGAAACTTTCTTAATGAGCACTCGACAAACGCATTTCGAGAACATACACAAAGTCCGAGCTATTGACCTAGTGCATCATCATAACTAAGTTCTCTTGCATTTCCCTACAAGTAATTGGATCTCGTATGGAGATGTTTAGTGAAGTAGAATGGAAGAAATCGAATGCAACTACACAAGAACTAGTTTGTAACTGTCGTTCGGAATCAGTTTTGCGCAGTGTTAACTGAAACATGGATATCTGACTCATACGGAGTCCGTTTTGGCTCCACAAGCAGTCAAAACGTTTGTGACAACCAGATGCTTCAAAGGATTCTTTTACATGGAACTTTTGGAGAACTTTTCTTAAGGAGTTCGTTCAGAAACTTGTATAGAAACTTTCTTAATGAGCACTCGACAAACGCATTTCGAGAACAAAGAGAAAGTCCCAGCTATGGACCTAGTGCATCATCATAACTGAGGTCTCTTGCATTTTCCTACAAGTAATTGGATCTCATATGGAGATGTTTAGTGAAGTAGAATGGAAAAAATCGAATAAAACTACACAAGAACTAGTTTGTAACTGTCGTTCGGAATCAGTTTTGCGCAGTGTTAACTGAAACATGGATATTTGACTCGTACAGATTCCGTTTTGGCTCCACAAGTAGTCAGAACGTTTATGATGGCCAGATGCTTCAAAGGATTCTTTCACAGGTAAGTTTTGGAGGACTTTTCTTAAGGAGTTCGTTCGGAAACTTGCATGGAAACTTTCTTAATGAGCACTCAACAAACGCATTTCGAGAACATACACAAAGTCCCAGCTATGGACCTAGTGCATCATCATAACTGAGGTCTCTTGCATTTCCCTACAAGTAATTGTATCTCATATGGAGATGTTTAGTGAAGTAGAATGGAAAAAATCGAATGCAACTACACAAGAACTAGTGTGTAACTATCGTTCGGAATCAGTTTTGCGTAGTGTTAACTGAAACATGGATATCTGACTCATACGGAGTCCGTTTTGGCTCCACAAGTAGTCAAAACATTTGTGACGACTAGATCCTTCAAAAGATTCTTTCACAGGGAACTTTTGGAGAACTTTTCTTAAGGAGTTCGTTCAGAAAATGTATAGAAACTTTCTTAATGAGCACTCGACAAACGCATTTCGAGAACATACACAAAGTCCGAGCTATTGACCTAGTGCATCATCATAACTAAGTTCTCTTGCATTTCCCTACAAGTAATTGGATCTCGTATGGAGATGTTTAGTGAAGTAGAATGGAAGAAATCGAATGCAACTACACAAGAACTAGTCTGTAACTGTCGCTCGGAATCAGTTTTGCGCAGTGTTAACTGAAACATGGATATCTGACTCATACGGAGTCCGTTTTGGCTCCACAAGTAGTCAAAACGTTTGTGACAACCAGATGCTTCAAAGGATTCTTTTACATGGAACTTTTGGAGAACTTTTCTTAAGGAGTTCGTTCAGAAACTTGTATAGAAACTTTCTTAATGAGCACTCGACAAACGCATTTCGAGAACAAAGAGAAAGTCCCAGCTATGGACCTAGTGCATCACCATAACTGAGGTCTCTTGCATTTTCCTACAAGTAATTGGATCTCATATGGAGATGTCTAGTGAAGTAGAATGGAAAAAATCGAATAAAACTACACAAGAACTAGTTTGTAACTGTCGTTCGGAATCAGTTTTGCGCAGTGTTAACTGAAACATGGATATTTGACTCGTACAGAGTCCGTTTTGGCTCCACAAGTAGTCAGAACGTTTATGATGACCAGATGCTTCAAAGGATTCTTTCACAGGTAAGTTTTGGAGAACTTTTCTTAAGGAGTTCGTTCGGAAACTTGCATGGAAACTTTCTTAATGAGCACTCAACAAACGCATTTCGAGAACATACACAAAGTCCCAGCTATGGACCTAGTGCATCATCATAACTGAGGTCTCTTGCATTTCCCTACAAGTAATTGTATCTCATATGGAGATGTTTAGTGAAGTAGAATAGAAAAAATCGAATGCAACTACACAAGAACTAGTCTGTAACTATCGTTCGGAATCAGTTTTGCGTAGTGTTAACTGAAACATGGATATCTGACTCATACGGAGTCCGTTTTGGCTCCACAAGTAGTCAAAACATTTGTGACGACTAGATCCTTCAAAAGATTCTTTCACAGGGAACTTTTGGAGAACTTTTCTTAAGGAGTTCGTTCAGAAAATGTATAGAAACTTTCTTAAT
>NW_025244514.1:0-1231 GCF_018294505.1 Triticum aestivum
TGATACCACGACGTCGGGATACCCATAACTACTCCCACGTAGATGGTTAGTGCGTATAGGCTCGTAGCCGACTCAGATCAAATACCAAGATCTCGTTAAGCGTGTTAAGTATCCGCGAACGCCGAACAGGGCCAGGCCCACCTGTCTCCTAGGTGGTCTCAACCTGCCCTGTCGCTCCGCCACAAAGTAACAGTCGAGGGCCGTCGGGAACCCAGGCCCACCTCTACCGGGATGGAGCCACCTGTCCTTTCAGCCCCCAACTCCGAACAGTATCACAGGTAGTGTAACAGTGTAAAGTATATAGTATATGCCCGTGATCACCTCCCGAAGTGATCACAGCCCAGTAGTATAGCATGGCAGACGGACAAGAGTGTAGGGCCACTGATGGAAAACTAGCATCCTATACTAAGCATTTAGGATTGCGGGTAAGGTATCAATGACTGTAGCAGCAATGACAGGCTATGCATCAGAATAGGATTAACGGAAAGCAGTAACATGCTACACTACTCTAATGCAAGCAGTATAGAGGATAATAGGCGATATCTGGTGATCAAGGGGGGGGGCCTTGCCTGATTGCTCTGGCAAGAAGGAGGGGTCGTCAACTCCGTAGTCGAACTGGGCAGCAGCAGCGTCGGTCTCGTAGTCTACCGGAGAGAAGAGGGGGAAGAAACAATGAATACCATGTAAACAGATGCATATCGATGCATGACATGACAAGTAACGTTGCGAGGCGTGCCCTAACGTGGTATGAGGTGGTTCCGGTTAAGGGGGGGAACATCCGGCAAAGTATTCCCGGTGTTTTGCGTTTTCGGGCAGGGGAGCCGAAGGGGGAAAGTTGCAGGTTCGATAGGTTAGGGGTGTGTGGCGGTCGAACGGACTGCGTATCCGGAATCGTCTCGTCGTTCTGAGTAACTTTCATGTAGAAAGTATTTTCATCCGAGTTACGGATTATTTTATATTAATTTTTAAAGTTTTAAATCATTTTCTAATTTATTAATTATTAATTAAATCAACATTATCCAGAATAGTGTTCGCTGACGTCGGCATGACGTCAGCAGTCAACGTTGACCGTTGACCTGGTCAACCTGACAGGTGGGTCCCAATTGTCATTGTCTGAGTTTAACTAAACAGGTTGATTAGCTTAATTACTTGATTAGGTTAACTAATTCTAATTAATTTAGTTAAACCCAATTAATTAACTTAATTAATTCACTAATTAATTAATTAATTA
>NW_025244514.1:1241-1617 GCF_018294505.1 Triticum aestivum
TACTAATTTCATTTTCATTTTCATTTTCATTTTTCTCCTCTTTCCCTTTTTCTTTTCTTCTTTCTGATTTACAAGGGGGAGGGCCCCACCTGTAAGTGGCTCAGGCCACCTCCCTCCTGTGCACGAACGCACACAGGGAAGGGGCAGGGGCGCGGTGGCTGGACCGGGCTCCGGCGAGGCCGTGTTCGAGGCCGGCAGGACGGAGACGAGGGGCGGCGGGTTCGGGCGCTGGAGCGGACAGCGGGCGCGGGGAGGGAGAGGTCGCAGGAGGCGGCTGTCCGGGGGGGGCACTAGGCGAGGTCATGGCCTCGCGGGGGGGCGCCGGCGCGCGGCCACAGAGGCCGGTGAGGGCACGAGTGGGCGCTGTCGGCCACGG
>NW_025244514.1:1627-2755 GCF_018294505.1 Triticum aestivum
TTTTCCTTTCCCTTTTCTGTTTTAATATTGTTTCCTATTATTTTAGTTTTAGTAAAATATACACGTAGTATATAAATTAGTATTTCAACTTAGTCCATAGTCACAAGAAGTCTAGTCCTCAAATAAATTAGTTTGACCTTTTATTTATTATAAAAGTTATTTAAATAATTGTTTTTGCTGTTGTTTTATTCATCTTATAGTATTTAAACATTTTATAAAGGTGTGGCTCCTCCACCATAATTACCTATACAATATTTGGTTCACTCTGAACATCTTAGTTTTAATTATTTGAAAACTTTTATTTTGTTTGATTGATTTTGAATTTGATTTCGAATCGGTTTCGATCTAACGCGAGGTTAGCAACAGTAACCGAGGTGACGTGGCATTGTTAACGCGGGATTACTGTAACCTAATTATCCGGGCGTCACAATTCTCCTCCACTACAAGAAATCTCGTCCCGAGATTTAAGAGGGGAGTAAGGGGAAAGTTTTGGTTATGATAATCTAACGGATCTTCTCGAAGAAGTTAATCCCTTTCATTGATGTCTTCAATCCTTTATTCCGATGCATCATGATAAACTGGTCATCATTTCTTCGGGAACTCCATCGTACTTACGAAAGATAAGGGGCAGCTCACTACGACATAATGCTTTTGAGAGAGACAATCTGGGGTTAACCCATGTATGAGCATAAGAGTATCTCTTGAGTTGAACCAATAAAATATGCCGAGGGTAAGGTACGAAGGTACAATAAGAGGTTCCAAGCGGATAGATAGTTTCTCGAAGTCTGAACCGGAGTGAGAAAGGGGTTCAGAGTAGCGAGGGTAAGTATTGCGTCTGATACCAGAATAGATCACTATGACGGTGGCCCGTGAATTACATACGAGGCCACGTGCGAGGAATAACTTTGGGAATAGGGGGTGTACAGGACAGTCAGGTTTCGATCCTGGGACCTATGGGTTATGGGCCCACCATGTGGGGTTTTTTTTTAAATAGGAGCAGTGACAACTTTCACGGTCATGATAGCAAGGCATGTCAGAGAGTACCATGTCAGTTATGTGGGCATCAACATTGGTACCAAGGGCGAGGGACGAAGAGAACCACTTTCCTGCTCGTTGAACGAGGCGGAC
>NW_025244515.1:0-2755 GCF_018294505.1 Triticum aestivum
GTGCGTGGGTGCAATAGCAACAATTTCATGTTTAACATAAGGAACTATAGCAAGTTCATCTCCATAAGCATAATTCATATTGGCACCTTGGCCACAAGCATAGCAAGCATTATCAAAAAGGGATATTTCAAAAGAATCAGCGGGATCATAACAATCATCATAGCAATCATCCTTTGGTAAGCATGAAGGGAAATTAAACAATGTATGAGTTGAAGAGTTACTCTCATTAGAAGGTGGGCACGGGTAGCTAATCTGCTCTTCCTCCTTTTGTTCTTCGCTCTCCTCATCATCTTTTTCATCCAATGAGCTCACAGTTTCATCAATTTCTTCTTCCATAGACTCTTGCAAAATATTAGTATCTTCTTGGACAGCGGAGACTTTCTCAATAAATTCATCAATATCGGAATTGAATTCATAATTTTCATAGAAATATTTAAGTATAGCAAAATTTTCAGGTTTGTAAACAGCATCATCAAGATTTTCACACTCTTTAAACAAAGATTCAATTTCATAAGCACCCATAAAAGCAACGAATTCTTCTATTTGTTCCACATCATAATAATCATATATACCATTAGCATAAGAAGGCAATGTTTCATCATCATTAAATTCACATGAAAAGGGAAGGTGTGGAGCCTTCATCCTAGAGCAACAAGTATAATCATATCTTAAGCATAGTTGCCGAGCATACCAATGCAACATATAAATTTGATCCCATAATAGTTCCCCTTTTTGATCCAACGTTACTCCCATTATAAAGTTGAATGGGGTTTTCTCAGGATTATCAAAGTAGTATATAATACCTTTCACATAATGAGCATCGAGGGTTTTAGGAGGTTCCCCATCTCCATGAGTAGCAAGTAAACCTAATTTTTTTGGTATTTCGTGTTCTATATCCATAACTAAAGATATAGAACAACTTAGAACAACAAATAAAAATTAGTTAGTGATAAATCAAACAAGCACACACGAGAATATTCACCCCACGCTATTGCTCCCCGGCAACAGTGCCAGAAAAAGGTCTTGATAACCCACAAGTATAGGGGATCAATTGTAGCCTCTTTGGATAAGTAAGAGTGTCGAACCCAACGAGGAGCTAAAGGTAGAACAAATATCCCCTCAAGTTCTATCGACCACCGATACAACTCTACGCACGCTTAACATTCGCTTTACCTAGAACAAGTATGAAACTAGAAGTACTTTGTAGGTGTTGTTGGATAAGTTTGCAAGATAATAAAGAGCGTGTAAATAAAAAGTAGGGGCTGTTTAGATGAAGACACAACTAAGTTAGTTTTAGTAGAGAGCTTTTTGTCACACAAGAAAGTTATTTTTCCCTAGGAAATCTATAACTAGACCGGTAATCATTATTGCAATTTTATTTGAGGGAGAGGCATAAGCTAACATACTTTCTCTTCTTGGATCATATGCACTTACTAGATCGTCGAAGGCGCGTGTTGCCGCGCCCGTCTATTTTTGCAATATAATATCCTTTCCATATTTTTTTACATAGATAAAGTGTCAAAAAATGGATGCAATTTTCTGTGTGAAAATTATAGATGGTGAAAATAGTTGAAAAGTATTGCACTACTCGACCATACTACCCTAAACTCTAAACTCCAAATCCAATGGATGAATCACTGAAGCCATATCTATTGTACATCAATAGGATAGTATACGGTGCATAGGCAGCATAGCAACACTAAGTAACTAAGGAATAATAAGTTTGGGAATCACCTAATTATTTGGCGTTGTCTACTGCTCTGAAAGAGCCACAAGAAAGACCTTGCTTTCTACACGTCCATTTGTTCAATAAAATGAGAGGATTTTGTATAAATTCTTGTAAGGATGAGACATCGTAGATAAGATGTTATACCCAATAACAAGCTAATGATTCTATTTGCGAAACAACAATAAATAAGCTCAAAAGAGAAACCTTAGTACACTTTAGAAGGTGTAAAGTGTAGCACTGCTCAAAACATTAGACTGGAGACTTCTATCATCCCGAGTTTACAACAAAGATCAAATGTGCGAATTTAAATAAAAACATGTTGTGGAAAATAAAAACTACTTTGTTTATTGGTACCTAATTACAGATGTGGTCTTTATTATGATGGGAAAGACCTCCAAGGGAAGACAAACAAACACATCCAAGTAGTAACAACATATCTGATAATACTGAGCCTTGTATTGACTACTGGAGAACATGACTCATTCCATGGTTCAGTGCATATATCAATAATTGTCTTCTTCTCATTTCCAAAAGTAACATTCAGAAGCCCCCAACTACATTTGCAAAAGGTCCATCTTTCCTAATATGATGAAGTCAATATTTATCAAAGCTAAAGGTGTCACGAAATGAAGGCTTGAAATTTTGAATGGTATGGGCATCTAGACACTAAAGGTTGAAGCATGTACACAGAAATGGTATCCAATCCAACCTTAACACATTAATAAGAAGGCACATGTGATATACACCGTAGCAGAAGGGCTGGTCATTTCAAGAAATTACACACGAGGAGGATATTGTTTTAGCATGTAACATTCCAAGTAACTTAAGAATAGACATATCCATGTGTTCAGATCAAATTGTATGGAGAACTGCTCCCAACAAATTAAGAAGATGGGCATATGTGCATATATATGAAAAAGGTCTGTGATAAGAGAGCATACATGAGCAAGTAAAAACAACATTAGCAGGTCGCTCCATGTTAGATGTTTTGATGAGGGCTCGATGACCTTGAGTCTTCAAAACCTA
>NW_025244516.1:0-2755 GCF_018294505.1 Triticum aestivum
GGCCCTCCCCGGTGAAGGAAATATGCCCTAGAGGCAATAATAAAGTTATTATTTATTTCCTTATATCATGATAAATGTTTATTATTCATGCTAGAATTGTATTAACCGGAAACATAATACATGTGTGAATACATAGACAAACAGAGTGTCACTAGTATGCCTCTACTTGACTAGCTCGTTAATCAAAGATGGTTATGTTTCCTAACCATAGACAAAGAAGTTGTTATTTGATTAACGGGATCACATCATTAGTAGAATGATCTGATTGACATGACCCATTCCATTAGCTTAGCACCCGATCATTTAGTATGTTGCTATTGCTTTCTTCATGACTTATACATGTTCCTATGACTATGAGATTATGCAACTCCCGTTTGCCGGAGGAACACTTTGTGTGCTACCAAACGTCACAACGTAACTGGGTGATTATAAAGGAGCTCTACAGGTGTCTCCAAAGGTACATGTTGGGTTGGCGTATTTCGAGATTAGGATTTGTCACTCCGATTGTTGAAGAGGTATCTCTGGGCCCTCTCGGTAATGCACATCACATAAGCCTTGCAAGCATTACAACTAGTGTGTTAGTTGTGAGATGATGTATTACGGAACGAGTAAAGAGACTTGCCGGTAACGAGATTGAACTAGGTATTGGATACCGACGATCGAATCTCGGGAAAGTAACATACCGATGACAAAGGGAACGACGTATGTTGTTATGCGGTCTGACAGATAAAGATCTTCGTAGAATATGTAGGAGCCAATATGGGCATCCAGGTCCCTCTATTGGTTATTGACCGGAGACATGTCTCGGTCATGTCTATATTGTTCTCGAACCATAGGGTCCGCACGCTTAAAGTTACGATGACAGTTATTATGAGTTTATGCATTTTGATGTACCGAAGTTAGTTCGGAGTCCCGGATGTGATCACGGACATGACGAGGAGTCTCAAAATGGTCGAGACATAAAGATTGATATATTGGACAACTATATTCGGACACCGGAAGTGTTCCGGATGAGTTTCGGATAAAACCGGAGCACCGGGGGGTTACCGGAACCCCCCGGGGGGTTAATGGGCCTCGTGGGCCTAAAGTGGAGAAGAGGAAGGGGCTGCCAGGGCAGGCCGCGCGCCCCCTCTCCCCCTAGTCCAAATTGGACAAGGAGGGAGGGGCGGCGCCCCCCCTTTCCTTCTCTCCCTCCACCTCTCCTACTTGGACAAGGAAAAGGGAGGGGAGTCCTACTCTCGGTAGGAGTAGGACTCCTCCTGCGCGCCTCCTCTAGGCCGGCCGCACCCCCCCCTTGGATCCTTTATATACGGAGGCAGGGGGGCACCCTAGGATACACAAGTTGATCTTCGTGATCGTTCCTTAGCCGTGTGCGGTGCCCCCCTCCACCATATTCCACCTCGGTCATATCGTTGTAGTGCTTAGGCGAAGCCCTGCGTCGGTAGAACATCATCATCGTCACCACGCCGTTGTGCTGACAGAACTCATCCCTGAAGCTTTGCTGGATCGGAGCCCGGGGAGCGTCATCGAGTTGTACGTGTGCTAAGAACTCGGAGGTGCCGCAGTAACGGTGCTTGGATCGGTCGGATCGGGAAGACGTACGACTACTTCCTCTACGTTGTGTCAACGCTTCCGTTGCGATCTACAAGGGTACGTAGATCATACTCTCATCTCTCATTGCTATGCATCACCATGATCTTGCGTGTGCATAGGAAAATTATAAGATGATCTCTCACTAATTATCAAGAAGTGTTCTCCCTGAGTATGCACCGTTGTGAAAGTTCTTCATGCTGAGACACCACGTGATGATCGGGTGTGATAGGCTCTACGTTCAAATACAACGGGTGCAAAACAGTTGCACACGCGGAATACTCAGGTTATACTTGACTAGCCAAGCATATACAGATATGGCCTCGGAACACGGAGACCAAAAGGTCGAGCTCGAATCACATATTAGATATGATCAACATAGTGATGTTCACCAATTAAACTACTCCATCTCACGTGATGATCGGACATGATTTAGTTGATTTGGATCACGTGATCACTTAGAGGATTAGAGGGATGTCTATCTAAGTGGGAGTTCTTAAGTAATATGATTAATTGAACCTAAATTTATCATGAAACTTAGTACCTGATATTATCTTGCTTGTTTATGTTTGATTGTAGATAGATGGCTCGTGTTGTTGTTCCATTGAATTTTAATGCGTTCCTTGAGAAAGCAAAGTTGAAAGATGATGGTAGCAATTACACGGACTGGGTCCGTAACTTGAGGATTATCCTCATTGCTGCACAGAAGAATTACGACCCGGAAGCACCGCTGGGTGTCAGGCCTGCTGCTGGAGCAACACCGGATGTTATGAACGTCTGGCAGAGCAAAGCTGATGACTACTCGATAGTTCAGTGTGCCATGCTTTACGTCTTAGAATCGGGACTTCAACGACGTTTTGAACGTCATGGAGCATATGAGATGTTCCAAGAGTTGAAGTTAATATTTCAAGCAAATGCCCGAATTGAGAGATATGAAGTCTCCAATAAGTTCTATAGATGCAAGATGGAAGAGAACAGTTCTGTCAGTGAGCATATACTCAAAATGTCTAGGTATAATAATCACTTGATTCAATTGGGAGTTAATCTTCCAGATGATTGCGTCATTGACAGAATTCTCCAATCACTGCCACCAAGCTACAAGAGCTTCGTGATGAACTATAATATGCAAAGGATGAATAAGACTATTCCCGAGCTCTTCGCAATG
>NW_025244517.1:0-2754 GCF_018294505.1 Triticum aestivum
CCAACCACAGTTGGAGAGATCCGGAGTTTTCTTGGACTCTCAGGATACTACCGGAGGTTCATTGAGAATTTCTCAAAGATTGCGAAACCTATGAAGGAGTTGTTGAAGAAGGATACCAAGTTCATATGGACTGAGGAATGTGAGGCTAGTTTTTAGGAGTTGAAGAAACGTTTGGTTACCTCACCAGTGTTGATTTTACCGGATCAGACCAAGGATTATGAGGTGTATTGTGACGCTTCACGTCGAGGACTTGGAGCAGTGCTTATGCAGGAAGGAAGAGTTGTTTCATATGCCTCACGACAGCTTAAGCCCCATGAGTTGAATTATGCTAGGCATGATTTAGAGTTAGTAGCCATAGTGCATGCATTGAAGACTTGGAGACATTTTCTCATTGGAAACCATTGCAAGGTGTATACGGATCACAAGAGCTTGAAATATATTTTCACACAGAAGGAGTTGAATCTCAGACAAAGGAGATGGTTGGAGCTCATCAAGGATTATGATATGAGATTGCATTATCACCCTGGAAAGGCTAACGTAGTAGCTGACGCATTGAGCCGTAAAAGTCATGTCAACACCTTAATGACGGGAGATTTACCAAGTGAGTTAGCCGAAAATCTTCAAGAGCTATGTTTGGAAATAGTCCCAAAAGGCTATGTAGCAGCATTGGAGATTCAGTCTATGTTGATGGATAGGATCAGAGAAGCCCAAAAGACTAACAAGGAGATTGCCTCTATTAAGGAGAAAATGAGCAAAGGAAAAGCTAAGGGATTTCGTGAGGATGAGCACGATACCTTATGGTTTGAAGACCATGTTTATGTACCAAATGATTCGGAGATCAGGAAGTTAATTTTACAAGAGGCCCATGATTCATTGTATTTGATTCACCCAGGAAATAGCAACATGTATCTGGATTTGAAGGATATTTTCTGGTGGACCGGAATGAAGAAGGATATTGCAGAATATGTAGCAGTTTGTGATGTATGTCAGAGAGTAAAGGGAGAGCATCAGAAGCCAGCCGGATTGCTACAGCCATTGCCGATACCCGAATGGAAGTGGGATAAGTTAGGCATGAATTTTATCACAAGATTGCCCAGAACACGTTCAGGCTATGACTCGATTTGGGTTGTAGTCGATCGCTTGACAAAGGTAGCTCATTTCATTCCCGTGAAGACTACCTATACCAGTGCAAAGTTGGCAAAGATATACATGACCATGATCATATGTCTGCATGGAGTTCCTAGGAGTATAGTATCAGATAGAGGAACCCAATTTACCTCAAAGTTCTAGAATCAGTTGCATGAAACTTTGGGAACCAGACTGGAGTTTAGCACAGCTTTCCACCCGCAAATAGATGGACAGATTGAGAGAGTCAATCAGATTTTGGAGGATATGCTAAGGGCTTGTGCGCTAGATTACGGATCTAGTTGGGACGAGAATTTGCCGTATGCAGAGTTCTCTTACAACAACAGCTATCAATCCAGTTTGAAGATGGCCCCTTTCGAAGCCTTGTACGGAAGAAGGTGCAGGACCCCATTGTCTTGGGATGAAATTGGAGATCGCCAGTTGTTTGGACCGGATCTGATAAAGGAGTCTGAACAGAAAGTGAAATTGATTCGCGATAGGCTCAAGGTAGCCCAGTCCAGACAGAAGAGTTATGCAGATTCTAAACGCAAGGAGACAGTTTACGAAGTCGGAGACTGAGTCTATCTTTGAGTATCACCACTTTGAGGAGTTAAGCGCTTTGGAGTTAAGGGAAAATTAGCGCCACGTTTTGTAGGCCCGTACAAAGTTTTGGAACGTATGGGAGAAGTAGCCTATAAGTTGGACTTGCCCGAAGGATTGTCAAGAGTTCACGACGTGTTCCACGTTTCCCAGTTGAAGAAGTGCCATGAAGAGATGGCTGATATACCACTGAGAGATACAGTGCCGCTGGAAGCAATCCAGTTGGACAGTGATTTGACCTATGAGGAGAAACCAGTTAAGATTCTAGAGTATGCCAGTCGAGTCACCCGCAGTAAGGTTATCACGTTTTGGAAGGTTCAGGGGGGCCACCACACGGAGGATGAAGCCACCTGGGAGCGAGAGGAAGATTTGCTGAAGGACCACCCTCACCTATTTTCTAGCCAACCCGAATCTCGAGGGCGAGATTCATCTTAAGGGGGGTAGGTTTGTAACATCCCAAATTTTCAATTTGGAATGTTATACACTAGATCATCATTGCATATCATATTCATTGCATTTTGGTTGATCCTATAAATTTCACGCAACTCAAGGACCCTCGGAGAGAGTTGGGAATTTCGTTATTTTCATATTTGAGTTGTCTCAAATTTTGAAAATAGGATCATTTGATTTTATTTATTTTATCTTCAATTATTTCTATTACAAAAATATGAGAGAGGGAATAAAATGACTTTCCCAAAATAAAGAAATATTGAGGATTTAATAAAAAAATCAAATAAAATTTATTTTTGTTTTATTTGCTATTTTATTTGAATTTAGGAAAAATGCGCGTTTTTCAAAATTGCATTTAGGCCCCAAATAAATGTTCATCATGTGCGGCTTGATTTTAGAAGCCGGGGAAAATTTATTTCGGGATCTTTGGAGTCTGTTTAGTAGTCCTTTTGTTTTTTTCTGAGCGTAACTATTAAAAAAAACTAAACCGACCTACGGGCCATGCTAGGCCCGGACTCCTCCAGGCCTCAGCCTTTATAAGCCGCCGGCCCGTCCCAGGTCGAAACCCTAGCCGCCCCG
>NW_025244518.1:0-2754 GCF_018294505.1 Triticum aestivum
CTCATGAGGTCTAAGATAATATTCCCAAACATGTAGCACACGAACTAAAGCATATAATTCTTTGTCATAGATGGGATAGTTAAGTTGAGCACCAGAGATTTTTTCACTAAAATATGCAATGGCTCGTTTTTCTTGCGTCAAAACTCCGCCAATTCCGGTACCACTTGCATCACAATGAACCTCAAAAGTTTTGTCAAAGTTGGGCAAAGCAAGAATTGGAGCATGAGTAACCAAAGACTTGAGCTCATCAAAAGCGGTGGATTGCAAAGATCCCCAAAGAAAAGGAGCATTCTTCTTACTCAAAGCATGCAAAGGAGCGGCAATTGTGCTAAATTTTTTCACAAAGCGGCGATAAAATCCTGCAAGACCAAGAAAACTACGCACTTGTTGCAAATTGGTGGGTTGGGGCCAAGTTTTAATTGCCTTAATCTTAGTTTCATCAACATGGACACCCTTGGAAGAGACAACAAAACCCAGGAAAACCAATTTGTCAACGCCAAAAGTGCATTTTTTCAAGTTCGCATAAAGGCTTTCCTTTCGGAGGGTTTGCAACACAGATTTAACATGATTAATGTGCTCTTTCATGGTTTTGCTAAACACAAGGATATCATCAAAGTAAACCACAACAAAGATTCCAATGTAAGGTCTAAGCACATGATGCATAAGACGCACGAAAGTACCGGGGGCTTCCGACAAACCCATAGGCATTACTAACCACTTATATAAGCCAAATTTGGTTTTGAAAGCGGTTTTCCATTCATCACCTTCTTGAATGCGGATTTGATAATAGCCACTTTTAAGATCAATTTTGGAGAAAAAGTTGGCTCCACTAAGTTCATCAAGCATATCATCTAAGCGAGGAATGGGATGCCTATATCGAACGGTAATAGCATTTATGGGTCTACAATCGGAACACAAGAGGAAACTTCCATCGTGTTTAGGCACAAGTATAACAGGAACGGCACAAGGGCTTAAGCTTTCACGAACATGACCGTTGTCGATGAGTTGTTGTACTTGCCGTTGAATCTCCTTGGTTTCTTCGGGATTGACACAGTATGGAGCTTTGTTTGGAAGTGGCGCTCCGGGGATGAGGTCGATTCGATGCTCAATGCCTCGTAGTGGAGGTAGACCCGGAGGTAGCTCATCGGGGAAAACATCTTGGAATTTCTGCAAAAGAGATTGAAACACTAAAGGTAGTTCGTGAGAGGTGTTTGGTGTTGGCTCTCCATCTTTGCACACAAGGACGAAGTGCATTACACTTGATGGGTTCTCACACACTTCTCTTATCTCACTTTTGGTGGCAAATAGGATGAGGTTTTTCTCTCTAGGCGAAGAGGCGCTCAAATTTGGCTTGTGGCTCTCACTCACTTTTGGGTGGATCACTTTTTCACTCTTCTCTCCATGATTGGTGGTTTGCTTGTCGGCTATCACTTGACTAGGAGACATAGGTCGTAGTACATATTCCTTCCCTTTCATTTTGAAGCTATAGTGATTGGTGTGCCCATTGTGGATGACACCACGGTCGAATTGCCATGGTCGACCAAGAAGAAGGTGGCAAACGGTCATTGGGACCACATCACACTCCAAAGTGTCTTCATAAGCACCGATTTTGAAGGAGACTTGGATCGTATGCTCGACTCGTATAGTGCCGGAGTCACTTAGCCATTGAACTTTGTAGGGGTGCGGGTGCTTCCTCTTGACCAATTGAAGCTTTGAACATAGTTCTTCACTTGCCAAGTTGTGGCAACTACCTCCATCGATGATGACCTTGATGGACCTTCCATTGATGCCGGCTTTAGTGTGGAAGATGTGGCATCGTTGGTCTTCTTCTTGTTGATGTTGAAGTGTCAAGATTTGGAGACAACGAGAGCGGGGCTCGAATCCTCATCACAAAAGACATGATCATCTTCATCCTCGTTCATGTGCCGGTGCATGGCCACTTGCTCAAGAGCTTCCATCTCCTCATCACTCATGGAGTCGTAGGTGCCATCGTCGTTGAGGATCATGGTGCGCTTGTTTGTGCATTCATAGGACTTGTGGCCTCGGCCGCCGCAAGTGAAACACTTGAAGGAGCTTGTTTTGACGGTCTCATCGATTGGCGTAGATGATGAAGCACGCGGCTTGAAGTTGCTTGTAGTAGGAGGAAGACGACTTGAACTTGCCGAAGTTTTCTTGTAACTTAACTTGTCGTCGTTGCTTGGAGAAGGCTTGGTTGATGTAGATGTTGAAGGAGTTGTTGAAGCTTGGATGTTGGAGAAGCCGTAGGTCTTGGATGAGTACTTGGAATACTTGAAGTCATCTTGCACTTGACGTTCGGCCTTGGTAGCTTGATGCACGAGCTCAATGAGGTTGGAGTAGGGTTGGAAGTTGGCAATCTTCTTGATGGGATGATTGAGTCCATTCAAGAAATGTGCCATAGTTTGCTCATCATCCTCCGTGACATTGGCTCGAATCATGGCAATCTCCCTTTCCTTGTAGTATTCTTCAACACTCTTTGTTCCTTGCTTGAGGAGTTGTAGCTTCTTGAAGAGATCGCGGTTGTAGTAGGTTGGCACAAAACGTGCTCGCATGACATCCTTCATTTGAGCCCAAGTGGTGATTGGAGGTTCACCTCTTGCTTGTCGGCGCTCAAGGACTTGTTCCCACCATATGAGCACATAGTCTTGGAACTCAAGTGATGCCATAGCGATCTTCTTCTCTTCCTCATAGTTGTGCAAGCGGAAAATTTTGTCGACCTTCAATGCCCATGAGAGG
>NW_025244519.1:0-2754 GCF_018294505.1 Triticum aestivum
AAAATTCTATTTCTCGATTTTTCATACCACTAGTTCTGTCATTCTGTTGCTTGGGGATCAAATCCATGTGGTGAAGGTAAATGTACTTGTGCTGATCATGTTGCTAGTTTGTTCTGCCATTTGTCCATCACGTAATAATGGCAGGATAAAAACTATACGGGTTTTATTAATAGGATTAGTGCGCAATTAAAGCTAAGTTTATAGGGTTCCAACTAAATTGTGAGTTATTGGATGGAAGCTATACCTTTCAAAATTGTCATGGATGTGGACTTGTAAAAGGGCAAGTAAAAATATCTCAACATGAAAAACAATTTTGTTAATCCTTAGAGTTTGTACTTGGGGCTTTGGCTAGCGAGGCTGGTTTATCTGGCTTGTGAGCCTGGACTTTTGTGGTCAGGATAGTCAGCCTAGAACTAAGCCTGGCCGATCTAGTGTTTCACTAGAGTTTATCATGACAGATTGCTCTAAGTTTCAGCTTTGTTAACACATTTTTATTTTTGTATCATAAAATGAGAAAGTATTTATTTATATTTCTCCAGATTAAGAGCTGGCAATGTGCATTTCAACTACAAGTATTACAACAATACTATGGAAAAGACTGAAGGTTCTTTCTTACACAACATTTGGGCTAGCACATTTTTCATTTTCATCGACATTTGTTAGCATCATATACTGACATTTTCCCTAGGTTCTCTACTTTTCCTAGTGTAACTAAGTATAAATGTTTGATTTTAATAATAATAATATCAATATGTATGCAACTAAGGTAGTAATTAAATTTTGCTAAGATTCTTGGTAAGCATGTTATTGGTTGAAAGCTTCTGATGTTTATGGGGGTAAGTAATCTTATTAATTACTTTGTCCAATTAGTTATGGTGCCGTAGCAAGGTAAAAAATGTTGAGAATATATTCATTATAGGAATATTAGGGTATCAATACAAAAGGAAGTAACATAGTGGATAATTTATGCTGTTAATGGTTTTGAATTTGATCTTAGAACTTTTTTTATGTGCCATCATGCTTTGAATGTTTTTTTATGTGCCATCATGCTTTGAATGTTTATCATCACAATGATCTTGTGTTAAATGCTTTGCGGTTACCTATGTGCAGTTTTGCACCACTGCATAATATTTGTTGTTGAAGTTAAATATTGTTGTTCAGTTCATGATTCTTATATTGATCCCTTCTTACGAGTCACTGAAGATTTGCTTGCCCCTTTTGCTTCATAAAGTGTGGAAGCTACAAGGTAAAATTTCAAGATAACTTGCATCTTGTTTATTTATTTAAATGTTGCTTATTGCTGCTAAGGCCAGGGATCTGTGTCATCTACTACATTTGGGGTAAAAAAAATTTGTTATTTCACACTTCACATTTGTTATTTATTCAAATGTTGCTTATTGCTGGCTTGTTCTTGGGAACAGTTATTACTCTATCCACCCTTTCTTATTTATTTTTATGGGAATAGTTTTTATGCACACTTTCTCAAGGCACACATCTGACATTGTGATTCTCGTGATATATACTAGGGCCTGAGATGTCACCTAAAATCATCACATGACCTATTCCACTTTGAGTTTTGGGTTCGTAAACTTCTAGATTTTTCATTGTAATGTTATTTTTCAACATTGCAATAGTTTGATTGTTGATTTGTTCTTTTCATTCATGCAGATATCTAAAGAACGCCAGGCTGTTGATGTTAGTATCAAGGTTGATGCATGGAGAATAGAGGTAAATTAGTGATAGAACTTACAAAATTTCCTCATAATAAATGATAGATTTAGTAACTAAGCCGGGCTGTTCTAATTTACCCCTGAGTTGTTTGAAGAATGTGCAGGATACGTGCAGAATCCGCATTGTGTATCCTTTTACATGCTTAGCATAGTAAATTTATGAATACTGTATATTGATTTAAATTGAAACATTTTGTTATTAGCTCCTGGAACTAATATTCCCATTTATTTCTCAGCTTGGGCCTAAGGGAGTTGATCCAATACGTCAAACATTTTCCTACTGGTATGCTATTTCTAAAGCAAATTGATCAGTTAGTTCATTTGTTTCTATTTGATTTTCCTAACTATGTTGCATCATCAGCTCAAGGTTTAAGACTAGAAGGTCGGTAACCACATCTGCGAAAATAAGCCTTGATGATGGTACATTCTCATCTTATGAAACTTTAATTTCCCTTTTTCTTTTGTGGTAGCAGACTTATGGTTTCTCACTGTGGCATAACTACATTAAATTGGTAATGCCATATTACATTAAAAAATGGTACCACAGAAAGGTGGTGTTGTTTCTATCCTTGTCTCCTGTCTGCTACATAATTATATAATAATAGTTCAAATTTTGTTCCTCATGAAATCGGTTAGAGTTATATATATTTAGTTGTGTATCCCTTTGTAATTTCTCCATTCTATAAAGGGGTTTTCTATATTGACCTATGCCCACCTGAAAATACAAATTGAATATTTCTTATAACCATATTAGAGTTTATGTCTCTTTAGCACTTGCATCTTCTTATGACATGGTATATTAGAGCCATGTGTCCCTTTGTATTTCCCCCATTCTATAAAGGGTTTTCTTCATATACATACTGGTCTATGCCCACTTGAAAAATGCAAGTTCCATATTTCCAAACATAATATTAATGCCTAGGTATTTTTCCGCATGTGCAACTCGTGCTAAGATCCCGTCGTGCTGCCGCTGATTTCTTCTCTCACCGCCACCATCTCTTTCCCGTGGCTGCTGCTGCTAGCC
>NW_025244520.1:0-2754 GCF_018294505.1 Triticum aestivum
GTAGATTAGAGGAAGATACCAATCGGGATTGGGGCTTGGGAGTATGAAAAACTTAAGAACAGAGATCTCAGGAGGCTACCTTTTCCTCTTCGTGGCGCTCGGTGAGGAACCAGGGAAGGACGGACCGACGGCGTGCTGGCCTTGCTGCCTCCCCGACGTACACGTGCTCCTCCAGCTCGGACTCGGACCAGATGGCGCCGTCGGTGAAGGGAGAGCCGCGGGCAACGGCGCCGTCGCCTGGGTTAGGGTTAGGGATAGAGGAACAGAGGAGGAGGCGCTGGAGGGGGCAGAACGCAGAAGGAATCGAGCCAGGGCGGAATGGAACGAGGGGAGGGGGTCGCTCGGCTCGGGGTAGGCCTCGATGGCTTGATCTGTACACTTGATGGGCCTTGCCGCCTGCGGTCCGCTCGGTCGGCCCGGATAAAGACCGGACCGGACCGAAAAAATTTCGGTCTCCTTTTCTGGGCTCGGACCGGCTAGTTTTTCTGTCGGGCCTGGACCGTACGGGCCGGTCCTAAACGGGCCACGAGCGGGCCGGAAAGCCTCCAGGCTGACCCACCAGGGGCGGCTGGCCTGCTGCTCCAGCAGCGCGACGGAGGCCGATCCCGTCAACCCCCTTCTCTCAGCGGACATGGGGGAGCGGCGGCCAGCTATGCAGCATCTCCACGACCACGCGCACAACCACGACCTCGCGCACAACCACGACCACGACGACGCCCACAGGATCTCCTCGCCGCGCCGGCTTGTCTCTCCATCCCCTCCCGGTAAGAAATTCCGCTATCTCAACCCTGCTAGTTTGCCTCCATCCTGACGGTTGAATTATGGAATGTGATTCGTGATTGTATTACTTCCCACGAAGGGGTTATAACTGCCCGAGCTATACGTACGTAGGGCATGCACATCGTGCGAGTCTCAATCGGAGAGATCGTGAGCCTAACTACGCAGGACTCGGTCCTGACGTTACATGTGTACCGTTGGTCTTCCAGCAGCCTCCACAGTCACAACGGGGGCGTCGACCACGTTGAGACTGGACCGGAAGTCGAGGTAGACAGTTGACGGTAGCCACTTGGTGAAGATGTTGGCAAACTGCGACGTAGAGGGAACGTGGAGCACACAGACGTCACCCAAGGAAACCCGCTCGCGGACGAAGTGTAGGTCGATCTCAATGTGCTTTGTCCGCTGATGTTGTACAGGGTTGGTGGAGAGGTACATCATGCTCACGTTGTCGTAGTAGACAATTGCCGCCCTGGCTGGCGGGCACCGGAGCTCATGAAGAACTTGCTCAGCCAACACGCCTCGGCCACGGCGTTGGGCGCCACAGCCCTGTATTCCGCCTCCACGCTTGAGCGTGAGATGGTCTGTTGCCGCTTTGAAGACCATGACACAAGGTTGTCGCCGATGTAGATGCAGTAGCCCGACGTGGACTTGCATGTGTTGGGGCACCTGGCCCAATCGGCGTTCGAGTACGTGACCAACCGGTGGTCGGGGGAGCACCGTAGGTGAAGGCCGAGCTGCGGTGTACCCCGAACATAGCGTAGGATCCACTTGAGGACGGTGTAGTGCGGCTCCCGCGGGTCGTGCGTAAACATATAGACCCGCTGGACAGCGTAGGCGATGTTTGGTCGAGTGAGAGTAAGGTAATGAAGAGCACTGGCGAGACTACGGTGAAGAGATGGATCGGATACGGGCGAGCAGTCCGTGGCAGAGAGTTTTGCACAGGTGTCGATGGGGATGACGGGCTTGCAATTGCTCATGTGGGTGCACTCAAGGATCTCCAGGCTGCTGTGAAAGAAAGAGGCCATGCGGAGCATGCTCAACGTTGATCCCCAGAAAGTGCTGGGGCTTGGAATTGCTCATGTGGGCGCACTCAAGGATCTCCAGGCTGCTGTGAAAGAAAGTGGACATGCGGAGCATGCTCAACGTTGATCCCCAGAAAGTGCTGGAGCTTGCCAAGGTCGGTCATGGAAAACTCATGGTGGAGTTGCGAGATGGTGCGGCAAAGCAGGGAGGTGGAGCTGGCGGTGAGAATAATATCGTCGACGTACAAAAGGAGGTATGCGGTGGCATCGTCACGATGCAGGATGAACAACGAGGTGTCGCTCTTGCAAGTGGCTAATCCGAGGCGAGTAAGGTAGGTGGTGAAGTGCTGAAACCACGCCCGCGGAGCCTGCTTAAGCCCGTAGAGCGAGCGATGCAATTTGCACACATGCGGTGGGCGTGAAGTGTCGACGAAGCCAGACGACTGCTGACTGTAGACGACGGTGTTGAGGTGGCCGTGGAGGAACACGTTCTTCACGTCCAACTGGTGTATGGGCCAGTCGGACAAGACGACAAGGCTGAGGACGATGCAGATCGTCGCTGGCTTGACGACAGGGCTGAAAGTCTCCTTGAAGTCGATGTCGTGCTGTTGTGTGAAGCCGCGCAGCATTCAGCGGGCCATGTAACGCACAAGGGAGCCGTCAGGGTTCATATTGTGCCGAAAGATCTACTTCCCCATCACCAAGTTGATACCTCCAACGGGAGACACCAACGACAAACTTTTTTTCTGTAACAAAGCAATGCATTCCTCTAACATAGCGTTTTACCAATTTTGATCTTTGAGGGCTTGTTTGTATGAGGAAGGAATAGGTGAGATGTGGTCTATAGTTACAGAAAGGGTGAAAATATTTTTAGGTTTAAGAAACCCGGCCTTGGCGTGGGTGCGTATGGTGTGTCGGTTTTTTGGGGCTGCGACCGGGACCGCGCGTGGGGAGC
>NW_025244521.1:0-2754 GCF_018294505.1 Triticum aestivum
GAAGAGTAGTTATTCCGCATCCAAGCCGGCTGGGTAGCCCGCCGGATACGAGCTATGCAGCTCGCTGATCCACCTCCCTCCCCTCGCCCGACGGAGCCAGTTGCCACCCCAAGCCGGCGCGCGGTTCAGCAACTCACCGCTCCAGGCCAGCTCGACGAAGAGCGGCGCACGAGCGCCGTTGCTGCCATCCACGCCGCCGCCTCGTACTGCATCTCCTATTTCTATGGCTGAGACTCCCATGCTGGCGGCCAGCCATGCAAGCAGCGACAGAAGCCGGGTGCATGGAGAGTGACGAGTCGGTGGCCAGCGCCTCCGCGTCCGCCGCCATCATCAAGGAGAAGTAGAACACGGGAGGCTGCCGCCGCTTGGGTCCCATGAAGGCCACCGCGGAGGCGACACCGGCGTACACCGCAGGTGTCTTGCTGGATCCTTTTGTTGCGAGGACCTTCGTCGACCCCGCATGGGCTCCACAGAAGAGGTGAATGTTAGGATGAACTCGAGCCGGTGCCGGCAATGGCGAAGTAGTCGCCAATATTTTGGCTACCCCGGGCAAAATCCAAACAGCCCCTCCTAGCAGATTCAATTCCCTCGTTCGCCGTGGAATTTTTCCATGTGTTGTTTTCATGGACTAGCAAGATGCCCGTGCATTGCGCGGAACATCAAGATGCATTTTTTTATAAACTCCCGCATGCATGGAAGGGATAATTAATGGCATCCTTTGCTAGTACCACGAGGCAAACACCATTAATATTGCATCGATTAGTGTTAGTGGCCTTGTATATCTGCAAAATTGTAATTTTGATAGTGGCCCCTTGTATATATAAATGGAGGGAGAAAGATGAGAGATAAGGTGACTGGTGGTGACTGGTGGTCGGACTGGGCGGAGGCATGGGGATGGACGGCGCATTATGTCCAGGTTTGTATCTCTCTCACACACACCCACGTTGGTGGGGGACGTGCACGAAGAGAAGAGGTGCACACATGGCGCACGTACTCCCGTCTCTTTACCAACCACACCCGCGCGGGTACACGGTGTAGCTCATTTCTGTAAGAAAAAGGCAGCCCACGTGGTAATTTGGCACATGTAATGGTTGTCCACTTGGTGGAGGGAGGATTGTCTACCACGGGTGAACACACAAATTGCAACTTGACGCGTTATGTTAAATTAAAAAAATAGGAAAACCATGTGGGGCCTACCTTAGAGGCAAGGCTCTATACACTGGAGTACTTTTGATGTGTCCCGTCAACTCGCAGAACAAGGAGAAGCTTGCTTAGTACGCCGTATCCCCCGCCCACGGGCGCGGTGGCTCGCACGATGAGGTGAAGCTTGCTTACTACACCTTACGCCCGCTCCCTAGCCCACCCGCGCGGTGGCTCGCAGCGCGAGGAGAATATTTTACTACTCCCTCTGTTTACTCCTCGTCCCTACTACGTACTTTGGTTAGTACTCCCTCCATTTACTTATACAAGGCCACTATAAAAAATACATTTTGCATCTATACAAGGCCATAATAGTAATCGAGACAAAAGTTACTACTTAGTCGTGGAGCCATCGCTATGGGTTAGCTTGAAGGGGTTAAAGTGGACACAGGGACGCAAGAGAGTTTATACTAGTTCGGCCCCTTCGATGAAGGTAAAAGCCTATGTCTAGATGTGATGGAATTGATGGGGTTTCGATGACTAGGGAGCAAACAAGCTTCGCCTAGGTCTCGAGTTGTTGTCTGTTGTCCTTGAACCACCGCCGGATCGTCCCCTTATATACATGGGTGATGCCCATCTGTTTTACAGAGTCCCAACACTGGCTCAGAGATATGTCCGGTTTGGTCTCTCCTAACTTACAATACAAGTTACATACTGGCGCCGGTTTACGGCTACAGGCCTTAATCCGATTATGGGCCTTGAGCCCTCATCTGCCTTCATGGGCTTTAACATACTCAACTACTCATGAAGTTAACCCGGCCTGTCTTGGCCGGTTTACGCCCAGTAGTAATATCCCCAACATTAGGCCCCAGATTGATTTGAACAGGTTCATGTCAATCCTTAGTAAAATCTTCATCTTCAACATCTTCTGTAAATTGGTGAACCGTCGTGACGTCATCTTCTCAGGTCGCTGTAAACCAGCGTGACGTCATCTGTTATAAAGAAACTATCCATGATACCTCCTTATTAATAGATGTGCGATAATCAAGGTGACAGCTCTGTTTCCAACTTGCGGCCCCTTGATTCTCGCGCCTGACACATGTCCCTTGCTTTATAAATAGGACCGAAGGGTCATTTCTTTTTCCCCTTCATGCCCTTCTGCTTCGTCTTCCTTGCGCCGCTCAGCTTTGGAGCTTCGCCGCCATCATTGACCTCTGCTCCGACCTTGGCCACTGCATCACCCTGAGCATACCAGAACATCACGGCGACCTTCTGCTTCTTCCTCAGCTCCGGTAAGTCTTCTATCCTTTCCACCATAAATCTATTCTAGGGTTTCCAAGTTCTTCAGTGTTCATCGTTTGCTTCTTGTTCATATGATAGATCTTAGATGAATCTGCGAATCTTTGTTCTGTGTAGAAGTAGTTTTTATCCTACGTCTTCACTTACGCATCTCAAGACCATAGATGTACCTGTACCTTTGCTCATTGATTCGGTACTGCTCCTTTTGGACCTTGAATATTTATCTCTTTTTTGAACAAGTTCCAGATCCAAAACTATAGTATAATCTTGTGAAATCTGTTTTTGCGTACTTACTCATCTGCAATCTTGACTTTT
>NW_025244522.1:0-2754 GCF_018294505.1 Triticum aestivum
ATGTAACACCTTTGGACTTGTAGTTTGACTCGGATTCTGCTGCAGCATCAGATTGTTTCGTCCACAACTCAACGCTCCGGACGAATTTGAAGGTGATTCCAATTGGGTTGGAAAGTGCACGAAATCTAGTTTCCAACAAAAAAAGAATCACCCAATTCGGAGTCCGTATGAAAAACTTGTGTGCGTTTTGAGTCAGGTATGTCTGTGCAGTCCGAATCTGAATCCAGAACGTGAGAGACTTGGACTCTATCTTCTCTTGGGCCAAAAGTGACGTGAGAGAACTTTTTGGACAGCAAATAAACATCTCTTTCTTCCTTATCTTCATATGTGGATTGTACAAATGTCCCATACACCTGCAATTAGACAAAACACAAAAGTGTGTGAAGTATTTTTGTTTTGGATAACACAAATAGATTATTGAATAGTTTGCACTAGAAATCACCTGACAAATATGCATATATGCAATATTTTTGGTCATATCCAAGGTAGTCATGTCCTCATCACAAACGAAGTACACGAAGTTGCAATGGCTAACTTTTAACTAAACAAATCCCAAGGAAAAGCTACTAGATGGATCTACTTATATAGGAGCAAGGGGTGGCGGCCAAGGAGGTGGGAGGACGTCCCAAGGCAGCCTAAAACTAAATCTAGGTCGTACAAGGCTCATGGGCCCAAGTGGAGGTGATGTAACACCTTTGGACTTGTAGTTTGACTCGGATTCTGCTGCAGCATCAGATTGTTTCGTCCACAACTCAACGCTCCGGACTAATTTGAAGGTGATTCCAATTGGGTTGGAAAGTGCACGAAATCTAGTTTCCAACAAAGAAAGAATCACCCAATTCGGAGTCCGTATGAAAAACTTGTGTGCGTTTTGAGTCAGGTATGTCTGTGCAGTCCGAATCTGAATCCAGAACGTGAGAGACTTGGACTCTATCTTCTCTTGGGCCAAAAGTGACGTGAGAGAACTTTTTGGACAGCAAATAAACATCTCTTTCTTCCTTATCTTCATATGTGGATTGTACAAATGTCCCATACACCTGCAATTAGACAAAACACAAAAGTGTGTGAAGTATTTTTGTTCTGGATAACATAAATAGGTTATTGAATAGTTTGCACTAGAAATCACCTGACAAATATGCATATATGCAATATTTTTGGTCATATCCAAGGTAGTCATGTCCTCATCATCCTTCCCTTCTTGAAAATAAAGCCGTCCTCGGCGTTGCTTAATCTGAAATGTGGCTAACAAAAGAGACAAGGTGTACATGTTGTATATGTATATGTCATCCATTTTTACTTCCCTTGATTTTTGCATATATGACACATGAATAGATGAGTAACTTGCATAGTTCATAAAATCTAAAGCCAAAAAATTAGCACAAGAAATAGAAGGCATGAAAATATTGCAACTCAGTTTGCACATATAAGTGAAGCTCTTATTCATTTCAAAAGATTGACAATGTTCATCATTAAACCATCCCAACATTGGTGAATAAACCTTACTTGCATCAAATTTACATGCTACAACATGCTTAAATAAGCAAACATGCAATAAGTCATTCAACACAGAATCATCACCAAGATTAGAGGTCATATCAAAATGATTAAACATTGGTTCTTTTGCATCAATAGTTAATTCAATGGGTGCACTCAAAATTGTTGGTATTTCAGTTGTTTGATCACATGGCAAAGTCAAATTATCAACGTAGTCCTCTAAAATAGGTGGTGTGATCAAAGTAGTGGGTAGCTCATCAGATGGTGCATTCAAATTGACCACGCATTCATCATTCTCATGTAGAGATGGAAGATCAGTACCTTTTTCATTACCTCTTATGATCAACTCAGATGATGTAGCCACTCTCGGGGGCGATGTGTCACATGGTGGAGGTGATGTAGTCCTGACAACAACGGATGTGGTTGTCATAGTATGCCTAGTAGTTGAAGGAACAATCATATCAACTCTTGGAATGTGCACCGTGCGCTTGTTCTTCTCGTGGCCAACACGTCGTTTTATTTCCTGTTCAGCTTTGCAAGCAAGATGAAACAAATGGTCCATAGGATAACACTCTTCATGAATTAGTATCTCTTGAATATCACGGTTTAATCCTCCCCAAAATCTATCCATAAAATCATCTTCATTTTCTTCTAAAGAAGAATGCAACAAGGTAGTTTGTAAATCATCATAATATTTTGTTACAGTTTCACTACCTTGTTTTAAGTGTTGCAACTTCTTAATCATGTCACGAGTATAATAAGCAGGGACGAAAGTATGTCGCATAGCAAGTTTCAAATCATCCCAAGTAGTAGGTATATAATCAGGGTGTAACCGACAATATTCACTCCACCAAACCAAAGCATAACCAGTGAAAGAACCAACTGCAACCTTAACCTTTTTATGTTCATCGAAATTATGGGAAGCAAATATATTTTTTATGTCGAACTCCCATTCAATATATAAAGCAGGTTTAAAACGGCCATTAAATGGTGGTATAGATACATTAACCTGATCATGTGCATTTGGATGTTTGTGCACCTCTCGTGACGGTTGTGGTATTTGCAAAGGTGGTGGCACGTCTCCCGCGATCGACAAAGCCCATGAATTGACTCTGGATCCTGTCATGATTAGTAGAACAAGAAACAAAACCCAAAAATAATGTTCCTATAACTACTAGGATGTGGTGGTAAAACGCTCACAGTAAAGCAAATATCAATGTCTTACAAGTTCTTACCATGCAGCAGGCGGTGATCGGCAAC
>NW_025244523.1:0-2754 GCF_018294505.1 Triticum aestivum
TCTCTCTCTCTCTCTCTCTCATGACTTACCTAAAGGCTTATATTATCAGATAATATGTCTATTTGGAACTCCCAGTTCAAGTACTTTCTCTCTAAATGTTTCAATAGAAGAAAACTCATAGGTTTTGCATGCTCGAAATAAGCTCATCACAACCCTTTTTTTCAAAACACGGGGTGAGCGAAGTTGTATTAATTATAAAGCACTTGGATTGGATGAATTCTCAACCGAGTCTATCAAACCTTCTAGGAGTCATGGAGTTATCTGAGACCCTCCATGTTGATCACCCTGAGCTTTCAAGAGTATTTTTCTGTGCAATTGTTTTACTTCCCACGACCAAAGGGGACAATCAATTTCCATTGTATATACTCACATGCCTTCTTATCATTGACCATATGCCTTCATTAGTAACTTGATAGCTTCTTAATTATGTCGTTTCTCTCTATCTCATGTGTAGAGTCTAAATCAGAAGTTCAACTCATATTCAAAAATCTTGATATTTTCTGTAACACAAAAATGTAAGTTTTTTATTGAAGTACTTAAATTTTCAAATACAATAAATTGTTTTAGATTTGAAAATCCTATGGAGTACAAATCAACCCATTATTATACCTTACACAGTTGTGAATCCTTAAAAAATAGTTCAATTGAAAGTACCATAATTGTACACATCTTAAAGCTGAAAAATAAAGTTTATTCAAATCTAAACTCATTCCTCAGTCATATGTTGATACGTTGACACTACTAAATAACGCATAGTCATGCCAATATCAACACTTGCATCCTCGTAACATGTATTAAATATCCAAATTGATGATAAAAAAACTTGTCTTGTGGCAAAATGCAATCATACCTACAAGCTAACTGTTTCAATTATGTGTCACCTTATCATGTGTGCCTTTAGCTCTTTGCCAAAGGTCCTTATCCATAGTTTCACTTCTCTCACCAAAAGCGTGGATTCATATGAGTCAAACTTCCTGCCTAGTACAAGTTTCTCGAGGTAAACCTACGAGGAAACAGTGGGGTAAAACAACAAAGACAGCTACCTAGGGTTGAATATTTGGTTACCGGCCACCATCCCAACACGAAGAAGAATTTTGGTCTGTGATATGGTTGTCTGGTTGTAGTTTTTTAGTTTGAGACCCAAGGGGAGCGGACGGTTTTTACGAGGTAGTGGGCTCCCTGTTAATAAATATCTTATTTGGATATGACCACATCGCAGAACCTTACTATTTCCCCACATTTTGTCATTATCTCCCTCTATACGGAATAGAACTATAGTTCCATCTCTTGAAACTTTCTAGGGGTTCTCTATTAAATTTCCCTCCACAAAATCTCTCTAATACATTATCAGTTCATAAATACTATATTTGCAATATTCCTTCCAAGGCAATATCTATGAATATAAACTGCAATCTTTGGTATTTGTTTTTAACAATATAAAATTATATTTTTATACAACTTGGACTAACATTCAGAAACGAAAATTGTGCGTGTAATATACCGCGTTATTTTTTCGGTACTGTTTTTGCTCTAATTTTTTAACCGTTTATCCGAACGAGGCGTGTAATATACCGTTCAAAAACTATGGATTAGGCGCAACTTCGACATGTTGAACACTTTTTGAGATTCCTCACGGTTTAAGAGCAGTTTTGAAAATGGTGCGGCGGATGGCGAGTGGCAGCGAGCGTTTTTTCGCGTTTTTTTCTAAACCATTTGTCGGAATGAAGCAAATGATACGCCATTGGATAGATATCATCGAGGCGCATCTTTTCAATATATAAATCTTTCTCTAATTCGTTACGGTTTAATAGCAGTTTCAAATTTACTAAATCGCGGAATTCTATTTTTCAACTTTTTTAAAATTTTCGGTACTGTTTTCGCTCCAGTTTTTGAACCGTTTGTCGAAACGAGGCGTGTGATGCGCTGTTGGAAAGCTACGAACGAGGCACAACTTTCATATGTTGAAATATTTTTGAGATTCCTTACGGTTTTAAGTTAATTTTGAAAATTGTGTGGCGGACGACGAGTGGCAGCGGCCGTTTTTCGCGAAATTTTTGCCAACCGCGGGTCAGAATGATTCAATCGATACACCGTTGGAACGATATCGACAATACGCAACTCTTTCATGTAGAACACTCTCTCTAATTCTTTACGGTTTAAGAGGAATTTCGAATTTACCGAAATGCGGACACTCTGTTTTTCGCGACACCCAAATCGACGTGGGTACTTCATCCGACTGAAAACCGCACTACAACGGACGGAAAACCGCACTGCATCACACGGGTAAGAGAACTGCATGGTTTCTTTTATTCAAGCGTAATTTTTTTTAAGGACGAGAAAGTAGAGTGCACTTCACATCGGGTGTAAATGAACCACAACACTATCAAGAAGTGAACCACATTACTTTTTTTGCTCCCGTAACAATTTTTTTCACTTACAGGATGAACAACATCATACGGCCGACCGCACTGCTTCTGAATGAAAACCGCACTGCATTGGATGAGCAAGCGAGGTGCATAATTTCTTTTGTCGGGCATAATTTTTCTCATATGACTTTTTGTTGTCTTTTTCTTAACTTTTTTTGAACGAGAGTGGACCGCAACACTCCCGAAAGTGAACCGCAACACTACCCAAAGTGAACCTCATGAGTTTTTGTTGTCTTTTTTCATACTTATTAATTTTTGACGTGCGTTGACCAAGCGAGTGGACCACAAGAACTTAGCAAACTGCATGGGACAACAAAGTGAGCTTTAA
>NW_025244524.1:0-2754 GCF_018294505.1 Triticum aestivum
CCTCTCATGGGCATTGAAGGTCGACAAAATTTTCCGCTTGCACAACTATGAGGAAGAGAAGAAGATCGCTATGGCATCACTTGAGTTCCAAGACTATGTGCTCATATGGTGGGAACAAGTCCTTGAGCGCCGACAAGCAAGAGGTGAACCTCCAATCACCACTTGGGCTCAAATGAAGGATGTCATGCGAGCACGTTTTGTGCCAACCTACTACAACCGCGATCTCTTCAAGAAGCTACAACTCCTCAAGCAAGGAACAAAGAGTGTTGAAGAATACTACAAGGAAAGGGAGATTGCCATGATTCGAGCCAATGTCACGGAGGATGATGAGCAAACTATGGCACATTTCTTGAATGGACTCAATCATCCCATCAAGAAGATTGCCAACTTCCAACCCTACTCCAACCTCATTGAGCTCGTGCATCAAGCTACCAAGGCCGAACGTCAAGTGCAAGATGACTTCAAGTATTCCAAGTACTCATCCAAGACCTACGGCTTCTCCAACATCCAAGCTTCAACAACTCCTTCAACATCTACATCAACCAAGCCTTCTCCAAGCAACGACGACAAGTTAAGTTACAAGAAAACTTCGGCAAGTTCAAGTCGTCTTCCTCCTACTACAAGCAACTTCAAGCCGCGTGCTTCATCATCTACGCCAATCGATGAGACCGTCAAAACAAGCTCCTTCAAGTGTTTCACTTGCGGCGGCCGAGGCCACAAGTCCTATGAATGCACAAACAAGCGCACCATGATCCTCAACGACGATGGCACCTACGACTCCATGAGTGATGAGGAGATGGAAGCTCTTGAGCAAGTGGCCATGCACCGGCACATGAACGAGGATGAAGATGATCATGTCTTTTGTGATGAGGATTCGAGCCCCGCTCTCGTTGTCTCCAAATCTTGACACTTCAACATCAACAAGAAGAAGACCAACGATGCCACATCTTCCACACTAAAGCCGGCATCAATGGAAGGTCCATCAAGGTCATCATCGATGGAGGTAGTTGCCACAACTTGGCAAGTGAAGAACTATGTTCAAAGCTTCAATTGGTCAAGAGGAAGCACCCGCACCCCTACAAAGTTCAATGGCTAAGTGACTCCGGCACTATACGAGTCGAGCATACGATCCAAGTCTCCTTCAAAATCGGTGCTTATGAAGACACTTTGGAGTGTGATGTGGTCCCAATGACCGTTTGCCACCTTCTTCTTGGTCGACCATGGCAATTCGACCGTGGTGTCATCCACAATGGGCACACCAATCACTATAGCTTCAAAATGAAAGGGAAGGAATATGTACTACGACCTATGTCTCCTAGTCAAGTGATAGCCGACAAGCAAACCACCAATCATGGAGAGAAGAGTGAAAAAGTGATCCACCCAAAAGTGAGTGAGAGCCACAAGCCAAATTTGAGCGCCTCTTCGCCTAGAGAGAAAAACCTCATCCTATTTGCCACCAAAAGTGAGATAAGAGAAGTGTGTGAGAACCCATCAAGTGTAATGCACTTCGTCCTTGTGTGCAAAGATGGAGAGCCAACACCAAACACCTCTCACGAACTACCTTTAGTGTTTCAATCTCTTTTGCAGAAATTCCAAGATGTTTTCCCCGATGAGCTACCTCCGGGTCTACCTCCACTACGAGGCATTGAGCATCGAATCGACCTCATCCCCGGAGCGCCACTTCCAAACAAAGCTCCATACCATGTCAATCCCGAAGAAACCAAGGAGATTCAACGGCAAGTACAACAACTCATCGACAACGGTCATGTTCGTGAAAGCTTAAGCCCTTGTGCCGTTCCTGTTATACTTGTGCCTAAACACGATGGAAGTTTCCTCTTGTGTTCCGATTGTAGACCCATAAATGCCATTACCGTTCGATATAGGCATCCCATTCCTCGCTTAGATGATATGCTTGATGAACTTAGTGGAGCCAACTTTTTCTCCAAAATTGATCTTAAAAGTGGCTATTATCAAATCCGCATTCAAGAAGGTGATGAATGGAAAACCGCTTTCAAAACCAAATTTGGCTTATATAAGTGGTTAGTAATGCCTATGGGTTTGTCGGAAGCCCCCGGTACTTTCGTGCGTCTTATGCATCATGTGCTTAGACCTTACATTGGAATCTTTGTTGTGGTTTACTTTGATGATATCCTTGTGTTTAGCAAAACCATGAAAGAGCACATTAATCATGTTAAATCTGTGTTGCAAACCCTCCGAAAGGAAAGCCTTTATGCGAACTTGAAAAAATGCACTTTTGGCGTTGACAAATTGGTTTTCCTGGGTTTTGTTGTCTCTTCCAAGGGTGTCCATGTTGATGAAACTAAGATTAAGGCAATTAAAACTTGGCCCCAACCCACCAATTTGCAACAAGTGCGTAGTTTTCTTGGTCTTGCAGGATTTTATCGCCGCTTTGTGAAAAAATTTAGCACAATTGCCGCTCCTTTGCATGCTTTGAGTAAGAAGAATGCTCCTTTTCTTTGGGGATCTTTGCAATCCACCGCTTTTGATGAGCTCAAGTCTTTGGTTACTCATGCTCCAATTCTTGCTTTGCCCAACTTTGACAAAACTTTTGAGGTTCATTGTGATGCAAGTGGTACCGGAATTGGCGGAGTTTTGACGCAAGAAAAACGAGCCATTGCATATTTTAGTGAAAAAATCTCTGGTGCTCAACTTAACTATCCCATCTATGACAAAGAATTATATGCTTTAGTTCGTGTGCTACATGTTTGGGAATATTATCTTAGACCTCATGAG
>NW_025244525.1:0-2754 GCF_018294505.1 Triticum aestivum
CTTTCCTTTCTTTCTGGTTGTCGCAACCAGTTGCTGGAGCCCTGGAGCCAGACGCCACCGTCGACGACGACTACTACACCGGAGGTGCCTACTACTACGTGCAGCCCGTTGACGACGACCAGGAGTAGTTAGGAGGATCCCAGGCAGGAGGCCTGCGCCTCTTTCGATCTGTATCCCAGTTTGTGCTAGCCTTCTTAAGGCAAACTTGTTTAACTTATGTCTGTACTCAGATATTGTTGCTTCCGCTGACTCGTCTATGATCGAGCACTTGTATTCGAGCCCTCGAGGCCCCTGGCTTGTATTATGATGCTTGTATGACTTATTTATGTTTTAGAGTTGTGTTGTGATATCTTCCCGTGAGTCCCTGATCTTGATCGTACACATTTGCGTGCATGATTAGTGTACGATTAAATCGGGGGCGTCACAAGTTGGTATCAGAGCCGACTGCCTGTAGGAATCCCCCTTCCAACTCCTTGGCCGAAGTTGAGTCTAGACTTTACAAAACTTTTACTAACTTGGCTGTGTGGCCCATGGGCCCACGTCGCCATTGGGTGGTACTAGGATCTTTTACTCCTCGACCTTTACTCTGGGGCGCTGATCTCTCCTCTATTCGGGTTAAATGAAGTTTACTAAATCTAACAATAGGATCTCGTTATCACTTTCACCCGGAGAGCCCCTTGTTACTGATGATCGTCTGCTGCACCAGAAGACCCTGAAGATACTCTCCGCTGTTAACCCGAGAACTTGTGCCCATCACTTTTGCTATTCCCGACCACCGATAAATCCTTATGGATAACTACTTACACTTGCCATTCTTACGATCATTCCCCATTGTTCTTGTTATTACAAGATACCCGAAGTTTTCTCTATTGTTCCGAGAATACTTCGTGCCTACTGCCTAGCAGTTCTTTGCCACATGAATACCCCTTCAAATAAATCGCCGCACTTGTCAAGTATCCGCTCATCCCCAGTTGTTCATGAGTTTCACAAAAGTCTTCAAAATAATATTCGATCTTTCGAACATCCTCTGGAGCCTTGGCTCTTGAAATTCTTGCTTGCTTGCATTATGGATAATCCCATAAGTCTCATAGTCATATTGACATTCCTTGTCATTACCATTTTGAGTCTGTTGACTCAATATGTTTGCGAATACACGCAACCATCATTGATCCTTATAAATTACTTTTCCGGCTGAGCTTCCATTCTTTTAACTGGAATTGGTTCTCGACCAATCCAATTGTCGTTGATTGTACCCTAAGGCTATTCAACTTACCCATTCCTAATCAGAGCATTGCTTCTGATCCCTTGACATGGAATTCATAATTCCTTTGCAATTAAGCTTTGAATTAGTCAGTTGTTTCTATCTTCTGATCTCCTTGCATTCTTCTTCTTCTGGTTGAGTACCGATACTCACGTCAGCCCCGTTGTGGATCGCCATATCCACTGTTGGATTATTATCCGATAGTGTCCTTCATAATTAATCACCTTGTGAGTTCTTTCCCCGGATACAAAATGCCTTTGGTACATTGTATCCTCTGCTTGACCAACAATGCTCTACTCTCGAGTTTGTATTAATTGCCCCAAAGTTTGTGGTATATGTTCGTAAGATGCCCGGATGGGTTGAACCTATGCCTTCCTTAATATGTGTGAACTCGGAAGTTTTCACGAGACATACTCATCTGGTATTTCACCAGGTAAAACTCTCAACAGTAATGCCTTTATCAAAGCGAGAAGTGAATGGAAGGTTATACATTGAAGAAGTGGGAGTCGACCTTGAACTTTGTGTTCATGCCCATGGGCACGATGTAGATCTTATCATTAGAGCTTCTCTTGAATTAATTATTCCCTTGGTATAAGTTTTTCTTATATCTAGGATCTGGCCTTTTGCAATCGTGGTTCCGACCATGATTGTTCTTCTTTGATCTCATTTCTCCGACAGGTTAAAACAATTGTCTTCTATGGATCAATACACCAGTCCAACCTTTACTTTGATCTTGTGTCGAGTATTACCCCCCTGGTATCTCGAGATTATCATGGAACTGCATAACTTTTTATGAGTTCTTCATCAAGTGCTACCTTCCCACTGATTCCAATTTTTCACGGGCTCTGAGTTTTTAAACACTCAAAGACACCGATAAATGAACCGAGTCCGCACTACAGTTCAACAACTCTTCAGTGAGCTTCTATAAGTACGAGTTTGTACCCGATCACGCCATTCCTAGCCTGTTTGGCTATATCATTGTCGTGATGATTTTAACTGTGCTACCCGGTCCTTCTTCTCGGAGCACAATTTTTGACGATGAACTAACCTTACGTCGATCCTCATCGTCATACCATTTCGCCTTAAACAACAAGCTTGGTTTCGAGTTGTGTCGTACCCTTGGTTCCAATAACCTTTCACTTCATCATTACCTGACTTGATGTCGTCGCCGATCGGTTACATCTTCATGAACTCTCGCGACAAAGGTGTCGTGATCATCAACATTCAGAGCTCATCTAGGATATCAATTGCATTCATGATGAGAAATACCATCCTTGTCCTCGATGATTTGTGTTATCATCGGCCACTTTATTGCCTTCCCTCCAACACAAACTTGTTCATGTTTTGTGTTATACCTTGATTTTCCTTGCTATCTAGCATTTGTTCTCCTTTACCTTGGAGTGTTACCATCTTTTATGACAAGAATGTCGTGAGGATTACTCCACCTCTTAAGGATTCTTGGTACAGTGATACTTCTCGTCATCACCATTCTT
>NW_025244526.1:0-2754 GCF_018294505.1 Triticum aestivum
TTTCTCCCAAGTCCTTCATAGAAAAACTATTTTTCAATGAGTCCTTGACAGATTCAAGCATTTGAACATCATTTGCAATCAATAATATGTCATCCACATATAAGATCAGAAATGCGACTGAGCTCCCACTGACCTTTTTGAATACACAATGATCACAATCATTCTTGATGAAGCCAAACTCTTTGACTGCTTCATTAAAACGAATGTTCCAATTCCGAGATGCTTGCCTCAATCCATAAATGGATCTCTGAAGCTTGCATACCATGCTAGACTTCTTTGGATCGACAAAACCCTCCGGCTGAGTCATATACACATCCTCGGTTATATTTCCATTAAGGAAAGTCGTTTTGACATCCATCTGCCATATCTCATAGTCGAAATATGCTGCTATAGCAAGAATGATCCGAATTGATTTTGGCATCGCTACCGGTGAGTAAGTCTCATCGTAGTCAACTCCTTGAACTTGTCGATAACCTTTAGCGACAAGTCGAGCCTTATGGACTGTGACATTTCCGTCCATATCAGTTTTCTTCTTAAAGATCCACTTGCACTCAATGGCTCGAACGCCATCTGGCATATCAACCAAGTTCCAAACTTGATTGTCATCCATGGACTTTAATTCGGATCTCATGCCCTCAAGCCATAACTCGGAATCAGGGCTCTCAACCGCTTCTGCATACGTAGTCGGATCGTTGTTCTCCAAGAACAACACATTGCAGTCATGTAAATTTTGCAACCTTTCCGACCTCCGTGGAACTGGTGTCGACTCCACTACGGGTTCCCTGACTAGCTCCGTTGTGACAGTATCACCTACCGGAACGTCCCCGTGTGGTTCTCGAATTTCGTCGAGTTGGACCGTCCTCCCACTAGCCTTCCGATTGAGAAACTCTTTCTCAAGGAAAACTCCATGTCGAGTGACAAACACTTTGCCCTCTTCACGGTTGTAGAAGTAATATCCCAAGGTTTTCCTTGGATATCCCACAAATATGCACTTGTCCGATTTGGGTGTGAGCTTATCCGACTAGAGTCGCTTGACATATGCTTCACATCCCCAAACTTTCAAAAAGACAAAATGTGACTCTTCGCAGTCCATATCTCATATGGTGTCTTATCTACGGACTGAGATGGTACCCTGTTTAGTGTGAAAGCTGCAGTTTCTAGAGCGTATCCCCAAAATGACAAGGGTAAATCCGACTGACTCATCATTGATCGGAGCATGTCTCGATTCCTCCGTTCCGACACACCATTTCTCTGTGGCGTACCCGGAGGAGTCAGTTGTGGAACTATTCCACGACTCTTCAGATGATCATCAAACTCCTGGCTCATATACTCACCGCCACGATCAGATCGTAGAAGTTTGATTCTCTTGCCAAGTTGATTTTCCACTTCGTTCTGAAACTCCTTGAACTTTTCAAAAGTTTCTGACTTGTGCCTCATCAAGTAAACATATCAATATCTACTCAAGTCGTCGGTGAAAGTCACGAAGTATTGGAAACCACCTCTGGCTGTCATGCTCATTGGTCCACATACATCACTACGTATAAGTTCCAACAGCTCGGACGCCCTCTCGCAACTCTTTGCAAAAGGAATCTTAGTCATCTTACCGAGTAGGCAAGACTCGCATGTCTCGAATGATTCAAACTCAAACGAAGTTAGAATTCCATCATCATGGAGCTTCTTCATGCGCTTTTGACTAATGTGTCCTACTCGACAATGCCAGATGTAAGTCGGATTTATCTCATTAGGCTTATGCCTCTTGATATTTATGTTATAGACTGATTCACCTTAAAGATATAGGATAAATAACCCATTCACAATGGGTGCAAAGCCATGAAACATATTATTCAAGTAAATAGAACAACCATTGTCCTTAATACTGAATTCATAACCTTCTCTCATCAAACATGAGGCAGAAATAATGTTTCGACTCAAAGCAGGAACATAATAACAATTATCAAGTTCCATTACAAATCCTGAAGGTAAATTAAGTTGCATAGTGCCGACGGCCAATGCAGCAACTCTTGCTTTATTCCCGACGCGCATGTCGACTTCTCCTCTTGCGACATTCCTAGTTCTGCTTAGCCCCTGCATCGAGTTGCATATGTGAACAACTGATCCGGTATCATATACCCAAGAGCTACTAGAAACATTAGGAAGATAAATGTCTGTAACATATACAACAAGTGTACCTGAAGAAGAAGTCATACTTCCAGTCTTCTTGCCCTTCTCGGCAAGCCACTTGCTGCAATTCCTTTTCCAGTGTCCGGGTTCCTTGCAATGAAAGCAAATACTCCCCGAGGCCGTCGCGCAGCGGCGGTAGTTGGAGTTGCCTCCTTCTCCTTGCCCTTTGCCTTAGCCTTTTTCTTGGACCAGCTCTTCTTGAACTTAGCCAAATTCTGCACCATCAATACTTGACGATGAGTACCTTTCTTGATATCCTGCTCTGCCACTTTGAGCATCCCATGCAATTCAGTGAGCTTCTTTTCCATCCCATGCATATGGTAGTTTGAGATGAACGGCCCATAGCTATCTGGAAGAGAACCCAAAATTGTATGTGTGGACAACTCATGCCCAAGTGGGAAGCCCAGCCTATCCAGAGCTTGCATGTACCTGATCATCTTGATCACATGCGGGCTCAGTGGATCACCCTCTTTCAGCTTACAATCCATCAAGGATCGCCAGACGTTGAACCTTTCGGTCCTAGCCTGCATTTGAAACATGCTCTTAAGGTTCTCGATCATATCGAAAGCCTCA
>NW_025244527.1:0-2753 GCF_018294505.1 Triticum aestivum
AAAAACCATACATCTTGCAAAGTGCTTCCCAATTTGGGCAACCAAAATGGGTTACGCTCTGAGAATTGTACAGATTTACTTCAAAATCCATCCCATGATGGGTCCTTAGGTGAATTTTCTTTGTTTCGAAACTTTCATGGTCTTCAAAACCTATCCTCTTCAAGACATAGCGTCTTGCATGGTATGGGATAAGCTAGTCAAATTATAAAAGATGAAAATTACACATTGAAATAGTTGAAGTCGTGCTTAATTAATTACGAGAAAAACACTTGTCGTCGTTGCGTACCGTTTCAACATCGAAGGTATCCTGGAGCTTAATGCTAAAGCGCCGATCTTCATCCAGGTGAGGCCAGTCGCATAGACCTCGGTCGTCGTTGCACCAGCCGCACTCCCCCGGGAGACTTTCGTCGTCCGAATACGACATTTCCTATGTTCATAATCCAAAGATTAAACTTGTACAATTAAATATATGTACTAAAAAACTAAATTAGATCATTATTATTCATCACGGGTTGACTATCGGTCTGTCGAGTCTTTTCTTGAAAACTCTCAGCTCACGTGGTGTATATATTCGACCATCGGTGATGGTAGCTCCTCCTTTCGTTCCCGAGTGCATTATTACACCAAATTGTCTAGCACACGGGAACGAAGGAGAAGCTACCCCCATGACAACAGTCGGGATTCTTCGTCCTCTCATATGTAGTGGAGACTCTCCCTCACTGATTCCTCTCTGACATTTGCGACTGTCGTTGATGGTAGTTCCTCCTTTTGTTCCCGAGTGCATTACACCAAATTGTCTAGCACACGGGAATGAAGGAGAAGCTACCCCCAAGACAACAGTCGGTATTCTTCGTCCTCTCATATATGGTGGAGACTCGACAGACTTAAAGTCAACCCGAAATATTGTTTAATTATCTTTCTAAAAAAGGACATATCGTTTAACTAAAAAAATAAACTAGTTCTATTAATTTTCTTACTAAAAATAAACTACTTCTATAGTAAAATAAACTAGTTCTATTAATTTTCTAACTAAAAACAAACTACTTCTATAGTAAAATAAACTAGTTTTATTAAATCAACTAGTTCAACTAAGCACTTACTATAAATAAAATAAAGTAGTACTTGTTGGGGAACGTAGTAATTTCAAAAATTTCCTACGCACACTGTCGTGGAATTGTCACGACAGATGTCCTCGAGTTAGGACTTAATAGTGGAGCCATCGCAACTAGGAAGCTTGAAGGGGTTATGCGGGACAAGGAACACGAGGGTTTATACTGGTTCCGCCCCTTACGGTGAAGGTAAAAGCCTACGTCCAGTTTGAGGTGATATTGATTAGGGTTACGATCGCCAGGGAGCTAAACAGCTATGCCCGGCTCTCGATGGGATTGTTGTCGCCCTTAAACCGCTGCCGGGTCGTCCCTTTATATAAGGAGGTTGACGCCCAGCAGCCCTTAGAGTCCCGGCCGGCTCATAAGAGTGTCCGGCTCGGACTCTCAATCCTACTTGCCTTACACTACAAGTTCTACTATAATAACGATTGCAACTATGGGCCTTAAGCCGTATCCGGGTCTCAGCCCATCTCTGGCCCATCGTCTTGAAACTTGGCTCCGGGCTTCTGGCCACGACCGTACGAGTAACCCGGCCCTTCCTGGCGGGTGACTCTAAGGTCTATATCCTCAACATTAGGCCCCAGATTGATTTGAGCCGGCTCACGTCAATCTTCAACTCTTCTGACAGAAAGAATCTCCGGCTTACAATTCATGTGAATGGCCATAACCCGGAGTGACGTCATCCTCTGGACTCCGGATAATCCGTCGTGACGTCATCCTCCATTAAGTCCGCTTTTTACTCCGCCAGATCCGCAACGGATCTTTGCTTTTACTGTCATTCCGAAAATCGAGGCGTCGTCAGGGGGAGATAACCACGCCATGGTCTCCTTGAATCTCGCGCCCACTTATGACTTCGCCTTATAAATAGGCCGGCCCAACAGACTTTCCTCACGCTCTCTTCTTCCTCCTCGCGCCGTCGCACCTCTGCCCGAGCTTTGCCACTGCCGCCGCCGTCGCCCCCCTGGTCTTCATCAACCCGGCCTCTGCATCACCCTGATTCGGACCAGATTCATGGCGGCGACTTCCGCTCTTCCCCAACTCCGGTGAGTCTCCTCTGCCTTGCTAGAACAGATCTATGGTAGAGTTCGTCTGTGTTCTTCATGTTCGTCACCATAGCCACAAGCTTCAGTAGTTCCTGTAGTCACTGCCCTTGTTGATCTTCGGCTTTGCTTAGAACTAGTGCGGTAGTTGTTTAGGCCTCATTTTGAATGCCAGTAGATCTCTTTCCACTGCATAGATGCTTCGTTTGAGCCTAAGAACATCCGCTCGTCTGTTTCTAGGTCTAGAAAATTTTCGTTTCACCCGATCATTTTGATCCAAAAAAGTTACCGCAACCTGTGAAATCTGTTTTACCACACTTAGTAAAAACTGCAGCCCTTGAATCTTGGCGGCTTACCTTTCCGGCTTAAAGAAAACCATGCTCTGTAGAATCCTCCGGTTTAAGGAGAACCATGCTCTGTAGACTCTTCCGGCTTAACTGTAGTAAAGCCGTAAATAACCAATTTGCTCTGAATCCCCCTGCGGCTTAAATAACCCACCGTATCTGAATATATATCATTAGTCCCCTTCATAAGCCGCCATCTTAGTTTGAACAATAGATCTCCGGCTCATAATTAACCCGGATACTTTTCTCTTTATCATAGA
>NW_025244528.1:0-2753 GCF_018294505.1 Triticum aestivum
GCCACATCAGCTTGCCACGCTGGATGCCTACGTGGCCTGGGGGAGGTTGCTAGTGACCAAAACGCCACAGTAGGAATATTTTGGTCGTTAACGTCTTTGACCATTCCAGAAGAAAGGTCACTATAGTCAGTTTACGACGCCCAGCTTTTGACCTTCTGTTTTTGGTCACAAAAAGGTCGTAAATGGAAATTTGTGACCTTTCAGTGACCAATAGTGGTGGTCACAAAATGACATATTTCTTGTAGTGGAAATGAAAGCTAGGCACCATATGAACATGCAACCAATATCACTCTATAAGGTAAAAAGTGTCTCGTCGTAAGTGCCATTTCAAGAAATTAGAAGCAGTACAAGCTAGAAGACAATGCAAGATGCAACCTACATCACAGTCCCAAGTTAAATGTGTCTTATGGGTAAGTGATCATTGCAGGTATAAGTTGTAAGCTGCGCAGATGCAATTCAACATAATCAGAAGCAATACAAACTAGACATCATACAAAAAACGCAAACACATATAACAGTTCCAAGTAAGAGCAAGCACCTGTGATGGTGGAGTAGGGGAGATGTGCTCATCATGTACACGTATGTTCTAGAAACAGGAACACGTGTCATATTCACACGCATTATGTGTAAAGTAAGCAGATGCAATTCAAGTTAGAAGCAATACAAGCTAGACATCATACGCAACATGCAACCACATATAATAGTGCCAAGTTAGAGGAAGCCCCTGTGATGGTGGAGTAGGGTAGGTGTGCTCATCATCTACACAACTACGTTGACTGTCCAGCCTTGTGTTGTCTTGGGAATCTTGTTGGGAGGATGGCGGAGTAGAATCTGTAGAGACCCCCTGTTTGAATTGCTCCAAAGGACCACCATCATCCACTGCCGGACTAATTTCCTTCAGCTGTAATGATTTTGCATTGTGAAGTCAAACCGATAAGAAAAAGGAATAAAATTCGCTCTTGAGAACTCATTCATGCATGTTACTGATGAACACTACTCGGATGAAAGGCAAACACATGATGCGAGGATGGAATATGTATGAAAAACAGGATGTTGTGACATATTCACACATATGATGTGGTAACTAAGCATAAGGCATTTCAACAAATTAGAAGCACTGCAAGCTAGACACCATATGAAAGATGCAACCAATATCACTCTGCCAAGTTCAAACTATATGGCATTTCAACAAATTAGAAGCAGTACATGCTAGAAATCATATGCAAGACACAACCAATATCACAGTGGCGACTTAAAGGTGCCTTATCATAAGTGACTGATGCGGGATATGCAAGAATAGTAGTCTGTTGTAGAAACAGGAACACATGTCATATTCACAGGCATTATGTGTAAAGTAAGCAGATGCAATTCAACAAAGTTAGAAGCAATACAAGCTAGACATCATAAGCAACATGCAACCACATATAATAGTGCCAAGTTAGAGCAAGCACCTGTGATGGTGGAGTAGTGGAGATGTGCTCATCATCTACACAGCTACGTTGACTGTCTAGCCTTGTGTTGTCTTGCGAATCTTGTTGGGAGGATGGCCGAGTAGAATATGTAGAGAACCTCTGTTTCAGTTGCTCGGAAGGACCACCATCATCCATTGCCTTGCCAATTTCCTTCAGCTTTATTGATTTCGCATTGTGAGGTCATACTGATAAGAAAAGGAATATCATTCGCTCTTCAGAACTCATTCATGCATGATACTGACAAACACTACTCTGATGAAAGGCAAAGTCATGATACGAGGATGGAATATGTACGAAAAAATGTACGGCTTGACATATTCACACCTATGATGTGGTAACTAAGCAGAAGAACACTTCAACAAATTAGAAACACTGCAAGACACCATATGGAAGGTGCAATCAATATCACTCTGCCAAGTTAAAACTATCTTGTCATAGGTGGCGTTCATCAAACTAGAAGCAATACATGCTAGAAATCATATTCAAGACGCAAACCAATATCACACCGCCAACTTAAAGGTGTCTCATCATAAGTGACTGATGCAGGATACACAAGAAGAGTAGTTTCATGTAAGAACATGGTGTGATAGACAGATATAGTATGTACCAAAAACAGGAAAGTGTGTCATATTCACATGTATCGTGTGTAAGATAAGCAGATGCAGTTTACACTAATTAGGAGCAATACGAGCTAGACACCATGTGCAACATGCAACCAGATATCACACTTCCAAGTTAGAGCAAGCACCTTTGATGGTTGAGTAGGGGAGTGGAGACTTGGACCTTGTAATGCACTATCAGTACAAGGAGAATCGGTACAGATGCTCCGTTTACGTTGCTGCAGAGGACCACCATCATCGCCTTCCTTACTCTTTTCCTTCCTCTTTCTTGATTTTGCCTTGTCAAGTCAAACCCACAAGAAAAAGGAATAAAATTTGCTCTTCAGAACTCATTGATGCATGATACTGACGAACACTACTTTCATGTAAGGCAGCCGCATGATAGGAGGATGGAATATGTATGAAAAATAGGACGGCGTGACATATTGACATGTATGATGTATAAAGTGTAAACTAAGCACAAGGTGCTTGAACTTGTTAGAATCGATGCAAGCTAGAAACCATATGAAAGATGAAACCAATATCACTCTGCCAAATTAAAAGGGTGCCCTAACAAATGTATTTGACCAAATTAGAAGCAATACATGGCAACAGGCTAGAAATAATATGCAATATGCAAAGAATAAAGGTGACTCATCGTAAGTGATTGATGCAGGATACA
>NW_025244529.1:0-2753 GCF_018294505.1 Triticum aestivum
ACCCATTAGTCCCGGTTCAGGAACCGGGACTAAAGGCCCTTACCAACCGGGACAGTAGGCCCTTTTTCTACCAGTGTTCGTACATCAATCGATGCAGAGGCCAGCTTTTTCCCTCTTAAAAAACTAATACATAAGTTGATATGTCCACGTATAGCTTCATTTGAAGGCATAAATAATAATCTTCATATCTGGTTGGATGATCTAAATATTCTTTATTGTTATTTGGCGTATAGTTGTAGACTGTAGTGAGAGCTGAACTGGGAAGTGAAATAAAAAATTCTTAAATCCTAGACACAGTTCAAACCTAAATTAACATCGAGATGATCCTTTAGTATAATTAGTCCTACTATGATAATATGGAGAAACCTGAATGCTCTTGGAGGACTCATTTAGTTGCACTACTTTCGTCAAAAAATATACAGTAAACAGTTAAATAGATTATTCCAAACTGTTCCAATCCTTTCAGTTTGGTTATATCAATAGAACTGACCTCGTCAATATAAACTAATGGTACTTGTCAGCCAACATGAATGGCTAATGAACTGAACAACAATATATAGTAGTGGATGCTAAAAATACGTAAAGTAGTATTTTCACATCATACAGTAATGTAGATATAACAATAGTACCTTGGTTTTACCCATACTCATGACTGTCATAGTAATGTTACTGCGACGCCCGGCACAGACATCTGTTAGCTGCAATTGACACTGAGAATGCTTGACTGAACACACATATTATTTAGCAGTCTACATATGTATGAGTCAACTGGAAGAGGAAAATATACAGAAGTATTCTTAAAGCGAATTAAAAAATATGATCCATACCGTATCTCTTTTATCATACTTGAGAATACAAATATGAGCTAGAGGTATCATGCCGAACATTTTTTTTATCACATCCGCATCCGCTGAGAAGTGAGAACCCAAAACATCACATCAAAGATCAAACACACATTTTTACTTACTACAAACTGTAGCTGCAACTAAAAAGGTCCAAAGCAACATGGCAGTATTATTTAGACAGCTTGAAAATTAAGGGTTCTAAAAATCAAATAAGCCTCTAAATCTACTAATATTTTTCGGTCGGAATTTGAGGGATCATGCAAACACCACTATGTGGAAAAACCAATGAGTAACAGCACGATGGAGATACTCAGTCTTGCTTGGAACTCATCAGCATAACACTAGCTTCTGCTGTCAGGTTGCTTGAATTCATATAGGAACAAAGAAAAACTGAAGATATTCAAGCAGGAGCACCTAATCTTATATTTACTAATTGGAAGCACCATACGAAGTTCCACCTTCAAAATAAGATTAATGTCCGTCCAATCTTGAGTTTAACTGTCTAGAGCCATCAGATGAGGTCTCATGAGTCCATACGTCCTGTCCCACCCCCCACGTCCTTGGATGAGGTTTCATGAGTCCACACGTGATGTCCCACCTCCCACGTCCTTTCTACTTCCTCCGTTCCTAAATATAAGTCTTTGTAGAGATTCCACTATAAACTACATACGGATGTATATGGATACATTTTAAGTGTGATTCATTCATTTTGCTCCGTATGTAGTCCACCTAGTGAAATCTCTACAAAGACTTACATTTAGGAACGGAGGGAGTAGCAATCTGTTCCACGAATTCAAAGAATATCTTCCTCCACGCCCAAAAAAAAGAGAGAACATCTTCCACGCTGTAGAAACCAAACAATCCGCGAACCAACCTGTGGTTGGATGGTTAGAGGGACTGTGGTATCCCCAGCCCACCAGAGTTCAAATCCTGGTGCTCGCAATTATTCCTGGATTTATTTCAGGATTTCCGGCGATGTGCATTCAATGGGAGAAGACGTTTCCATCGACGATGAGGTGCCTATGGTGACTTCGTAAATTTCAAGATGATATGCCGGCTCAATCTTTCAGAGGTGCTCATAGGGGTAGGGTGTGCGCGTGTGCCTTCATAAGGATGAGTGTATGCGCATGTGTATGAGCGCTTGCGTCTGTACTGTGTTAAAAAAAACAATCCCTAGCGGACTCACCATCTACCCATGCAGCCCGGGCTCCTCCTCCTACTCCGGTGCTCCTCCTCCCGTGTCTTCTCCATGCTTCATTTCGTAATCTAATAATTATGATCCAGGCAGCCTCTCGCCGATCCGTTTGTCTGCAATCTTTGAGTCTCGACTGGGCCAGAAATGCCGCATGCCATCTTGGCTGAGGATAAGGTAGTACCAATCTCAGCTTTCATGCCCGATGAACCTGCAGTCCAATGCATTCGAGAAGGCGGTGCATTGACGGCAGTTTGTATCAGATCTGATAGTCACAAGCCATCTTGGCTGAGGATAAGGTAGTTCCAATCTCAGCTTCCATGCCTGACCAAACTGCAATTCAATTCAGTCGAGAAGGCGGTGCATTGATGGCAGTTTGTCTCAGATTTGATAGCCGTCATTTTTGGTGAAGCCGCCAGATTGCAGGTATGCAAGGGGCAAGAAGTGAGTATGTTTTCCTTTTTTGAGGATTTTTATGTTGTACTCTTGCAATTTGAGATTTGGTAAATGATGAGAAAGTACAACCAATAGTTATGTTCTGAGACATTTTTATGATATGCTTTCTTTAGTTTCAGACCTACGTATTACTTGGATTGCTTGGATTTCTAGGTGCCACTGTTCAAGAATTCACCCGATTAATCAGTTAACGGGCCAGTTAATCGCTACTCATACCATGGCCGAATCGAATAACACCTATTCATCACGTTAACTTGCCA
>NW_025244530.1:0-2753 GCF_018294505.1 Triticum aestivum
GCGCAGCTAGCCGCTATGGGGATGCCAAATGTAAGGTACGCCCAAGAGCGCAGCGGGACCACCAACGCCAAGCTGACCCTATTCTTCGAGTGTGTTCTCGGGGCCCTGGAGCAGCTTCACGCCAACCGGGCGGCCTCGCTGGCCGACGAGGCCCGGAGGCTTTGCCAAGGCGCCATGACCAAGGTTCTCACCAAGGTGGCATGTACCCTGACCTCGACTTCGACGCCGCGCTGGAGAGCTTGCCGGAGGATACTGACCTCGCCCCGTTCAGGGAGCGCATCAACCCCATCATCAGCGGTGTCGGCGGAATTCTGAGGGTGGAGGGCCAGCGCCGGGATTAGGCACCCCATTTCTTATCGTCGCTGCAGGTTCATAGCCAAGACAATTTCTAACCGCGGCGACAATTGATGTAATATAACTCTGTAGTACTTCTGATGTTATGCACGTTATTTTCATGTTCGATTCTCCTTTGTATGTCCACCCTACGTAACTGGGTAGGCCTGCCGGCGCGTAAACCCAGGGCGGCGTCCTGGGAACGGATCCCCATTGGCCTGCCGGGTGTGCGTGCTGCCGGGCAAACCACCTTACCGCCCTTAGCGCGGCCGCCCGAACTGTCGAGCTTGACTCGGGTCAGAATCGAGAGCCTTGCCAAGTGCGGAAGGCTACCCTGCCACTCTCGACGCGGCCGCTTGAGTTGTTCAGCGGACTCGAAACAGAACAAGGGCGTTGCCAATTGCGGGAGGGCCCCTTTGCGTGCAGGTTTTTCATACATAGGTAAGATCTCTGAGGATGATAACCTTATGCATAAAATAAAATAACTGAGGGCTCTGAATGACTTCACTTTTCTGTTGCCGCGCTGGCGTCCTTCGCGTTCGCAGGCGGCGCTGTCTTCACCATCACAAGTTCGTACAATGCTCAATTTTCTCTTACACTAAATGATCTCACACTTCTTGTCGGTGGGAAACGACACCTATGGGATCACAAGAATCCCTACTACGGTTTCCGGGGCACGGGGTTGTGAGAAGAGCAGGATTAGTAATCAGCACAAGGATCGTTTACCCAGGTTCGGGCCGCGAGGATGCGTAAAACCCTAGTCCTGCTCTGGTGGATGTATTTCAGAGAGTTCTTGAGCTCTCGAACTAGCTATGGTGGATCTGTGGTTCAAAAGAGCCGAATCCCTCTCCAGTACACCATGGGCCTCGTTTTATAGTCGAAAGGGGCTGCCATAGTGGCACACAGGAGGTGGAAAGGCCTACAGTGCTATGAGCTTATCGCTCGTATTAAAGGACAAGGCACATTTAATGCGTGGCTTAGGTGTCCCCTTGCTTTATCGGGGGCGGGAACGAGGCCCGTCCCGTCCGTCGCCGCTCCACCTTGCTTCGACACGTGCCCTGGCCAGCGACGCATGCGGCGCCATGTAGGCAGACAGCTGAGGTGGCGCGGTGGTAGGTTCTTCACGAAGATCTGCATGCCGCCACGCAGGCATGTGTTGAGTTGGCCTGGAAGCTGCATGTTGCCACGCAGGTGCCTGCCCAGCTGGTTGGGCTGGCAGCTGCATGCGAACGGTGGTGGAGACTTGGCTGGCGCGGGTCTGGAGGTGGCCCTACTGGCGCCCTTGGCGAGGGCCTTGCCGGGTGGCCCGGCAAGGGTCTTGCCGTGGCGTGCTGTCGTCCCCGACAAAGATCTTGCCGGGGGGCTTGTGGCATTCCTCGGTAAGGATCTTGATGATGATCGTTGTCTTTTAATCCTCATCTGATCTTGAATATTCCTTGGTCTTGACAAAGATCTGCATGCCACCATGGAGGTGCCTCCCGAGCCCTGGCCCAACATGGTTGATGGTGTTGGAGACCGTGGGCTCAAGGGTGGTGCACTTCGCTGGTGTTGGACGAGCCGTCCCGACAAGGGCCTTGCCGGGGCTGCGGAGGCTGCCCCGGCAAGGGTCTTGCTGGGGGACCTGCTTCGTCTCTCTTCTCTTTTGTGGTCTTGGCCTCACCGTTGCTCTGGCTGTCTTGGGCTTCGGTTTTACCTCGGTTCACCTCCCCTGTTCTGCTTGGTGCAGCCGTGGGCGCGGCTCCAACTGTCCGTGCACAGGTAAAGGGGTACAAAGGTATGCCCCTTCTTTTGTACACCGACACTTTTAGAAGCAAATTTTATTGCCTTATTGCACCCATGACAACTTACTTGAATAGGATAGTGTATTTATATGTGAATCTTCCCTTCCCTTATTAATTCTTTCATGAGTTGCATCATTGACCAATGTTATGTTTGTCAATCTCTAATAAAATTTCCTACTTGTAGTTTTCCTTATGTGGTGTGATGACTTACCATAAGACTAGCATATGATCTTTTTAATTTATTTCCTTTCTTTTTATTGCAACATGAAAGTTAAGAAAGCAAAAACTCAAACTAAACTTTATTATATATCTCACACATGATTACAAGGATAGGTCACTAAGCAAACTCTCGAAAAGAAAGGATCAAACTAAACTTTTATTCATCTAGAGCAAAAGATCGAACTAAAATAAGTAAATGCAAAAGATAGTGGGGATGATACGATACCGGGGTACCTCCCCCAAGCTTGGCGGAAGCCAAGGGGAGTGCCCATACCCGATATTCAATTTTATTTTTGGTGATGAAGAAGGTGGTGGTGATGAAGTAGACGCGATCCTGTCCTTCAGGATCAAGAGATTCTCCAATCGACGGATGATGCTCCGGAGGAAGATGATGTGCTCTTGATGCAGAATATTTTCAGG
>NW_025244531.1:0-2753 GCF_018294505.1 Triticum aestivum
AGGTGCCGACAATGCCTTACCAGCAGTAGCTTCCCATGCAACTCGATGAGGTGCCAGCTAGTTATGGTAACAGTACCAGGTTCATGAAATTTAGAGGAGCAATTGATATAGGTCAAGTCATTGCCCTCTTCCTCTTTCTCCTCTTCATCGTCATTGTCTTCTTCCTCTTCCATCTCTTTGTTTTGGTCGCCATTGTCATCTTCGCCCCTCCTCATAAAAAGTTGTCCATAATTCATAACAATCATAATAGAGTGATTTCTTGATGACACGTGTTCCCATTGCAACCGCGGGCCTTCCGTCTGCATCCAATGCAAGATCAAGAGCGATGAGGTCCTCAGCTGTGGTGATGGCATACAATTTATCATCAAGAAACGCGATGTCAATGAGGTAGATATATGGAGTTGTGGGTGGCTCCGGCGACCACATGGCCTTCCCGCATTGGAACAAAATGAGTGGATGCTTTCTGTTGTTGGTGATGACGACAATGAAGTCATCGACCATGGACCGCATGAGGAACTTACGGATGAGAGACCCGAGCTCGACGGCGACGACGTCGAGCTCAGGCAGCGGTAGGGCCCTGTTTGAGAAAGGATTGTGCAGGACATAGTTGCGCACGACGTAGTACTGCGCTTGCTCCTCGTTGTCTCTGTGTGCTTCTGTCCAAGGTCGAGAGCGAGCCACTGGTCAGTGGAGCCGACGCATGTGGCGTTGTCAGGGAGGGGGTGGGTGTAGCCGCTGTAGGAGGCGATGATGAACTTGTCCCATCGGGCGATCCAAGGCAGCCGGCGTGCTAGGGGGTCATGGCCGCCCACGGCCGTGCGCCAAGGACGGCAGACATAGTCGTCCGTACGGCAGCGGGCGCACTTGTCTGGATCAGGAAGGCTGCCAACCACGATGTGGAGGATCTTCCGCGCAAGACCGCACCATTGTAGAATCGAAGAGGCCAGACCCATCTACAAGAGGCGTATTTTTCTTCTCTTTTTGATTCGATCGTATTGGTGGAGAGCAACTAGTTGACGAGCGCTCCTTCGGAGCCTCACAACGATTAGCGCCACTTGGCACGCTCTCAGCAGTCGCCCGCCACGTGTCGCGCTCTGGGCGCTCCCTTCGGATTTTTTTATCTTTCCGCACGTGTTTTGGTTTTTTAAACGGTTTTTTCGGGGTTATTCGTCGGTTTTCCACCGGTCTTCTTTAACTTTTGGACCAAAAATTAAAAAAATGCGCGAAAAAAATGCATTTTCTTTTTTTTCGCGAGATTCACGGTTTTGCTTTTGCAAGAGTCACGGCGGTGCCTCTCAGAAAAGAAAAAACATGTTTTCTTTTTTTTCCTTTCGCGAGAGGCATGGTTGTGCTTTCGCGAGAGGGCCGTGCCTCTCGGAAATGGAAAAAAATATTTTTCTTTTTTTTCCTTCCGAGAGAGGCATGGTTTTGCTTCCGCGAGAGGCACGGTTGTGCTTTCGCGAGAGGCACGGTCGTGCCTCTCGGAAACGGAAAAAAACTTATTTTTTGTTTTTTCTCTTTCGCGAGAGGCACGGTTTTGCTTCTGCGAGAGGCATGGTTGTGCTTTTGCGAGACGCACGGCCGTGCCTCCTCGGAAACAAAAAAAATGTGTTTTCTCTTCTTTTTATTTGCTTCCGCGAGAGGCATGGTTTTGCTTCCGCGAGAGGCACGGTTGTGATTTCGTGAGAGGCACGAGCGTGCCTCTTTCGAAAAGGGAAAAAAGCCCGTGCTCCCTGTTTGGTTTTTCCTCTGGTTTTTTTTGTCCGGTTTTTTTTTCGTGAAAAAAAAAGTTCGTCAAAACCTATAAACACGGGATCTAGTTTCGAAGATCTCGACGCGAGGAATCTAACGGTGAAAACGGTTCAAGATTTGGACACATGTTTAAGAGATAAAACGTTTTGAATAAACGGATCTACAAAAAAGGGAAAATTTCCACTTGTCGCAACCTGAGAAGGTGGGAGTGATCTTTGCAATAAGTACTCCTCAATTAGTGATTTTGGTATTGGTTGTGCAGCCTTGATTCATATACATATAGCACCAGAATGAATACTCCTGAATTAGTGATTTTGGTATTGGTGTGAATCCCTATTTGGTTTGGACTTTGGAGTAGTAGTACTAGTTTGAGTCACGTTAGAATTCGTATCCGTGTTTCCATTAAATAAAAAGAACCATTAGTATCCGTGTACGATTTGTAGTTAAGTCGAGGGGTACTACGTACTTCGTCGTGCTTTTGAAAACGAGTTGGTTTTCTATCATGGCGGAGGAGCAGCCGATGTTAACAGCATTGGCTGCCCGAGGGCCAAATCTATGGTGAGCTCGCGGCCATGGTCGCGGAGAACGCCAACTTTGTAGCCGAGAAGCAGGCGCTGTAAGACGCGCCGCCTGCAACGCGATCACCATATAGTCGGACGCAGAGGCGCTGACGGTGCAGGGAATCGTGGTTGAGAACGTCAGCAGCTTCGTCCAAAGTTGGCCCAGCCTATTGGAGTCCGGAACACCTTCAGCTGCACGTTCACTTTTTTCTCTCTCGACGAGAACGCAAGGAAGAAGAAGAAGGACAGTGGAGCACACAAAGGATTTTCCGGCGACGAACGCCTGCATCTTGACCTATTATCTCTCTGGACTCCCATGAAACAAACGTGTGAGTATAAGTGCTTAAGTAGCATACGGCCCCACACACAAGAATGCACTCAGCTGGAGCAACAACCTGCCCAGATTTTGTGCCACTCACGCACTAACCAACTAACCGACGC
>NW_025244532.1:0-2752 GCF_018294505.1 Triticum aestivum
TTGAAGACAATGATTTGTTGGACCAGTTCCAGTTGCTGTGACAACTGTACGTCTGGTTAGGGCGGCTAGGTATTTAAACCTTAGGACACACAGTCCCGGACACCCAGTCCTGAACACACAGCTCAGGACACCCAGTCCTCACCGTATTCCCCTTGAGCTAAGGTCACACAGACCTCGCCCAATCACTCTGGTAAGTCTTCAAGGTAGACTCCCAAACCTTCACAGACTTCGTTCACCGGCAATCCACAATGTCTCTTGGATGCTCAGAACGCGACGCCTAACCGGCTGGAGGATGCACGGTCCTCATGTGTAATAAGTCTTCAGATCACACAGACAAGAAGACTTAAGTGATGCCTAATTCTCTTTGGCTCTGGGTGGTTAGGGCTTTATACTCGCAAGGAATTCTCTCTCAAAGGCTTCGAGGTGGGTTGCTCTCAAACGACAAAAGCCGTACTCTGAATCTGAGCAGCCAACCGTTTATGGTTGTAGGGGGTGGGCTATTTATAGCCACTTGGCAACCCAACCTGATTTGTCCGAAATGACCCTGGGTCACTAAGGAACTGACACGTGTTCCAACGGTCAGATTTCAAACTCACACGACAACTTTACTTGGGCTACAAGCGAAGCTGACTTGTCCGACTCTGGACAAGATTAGCTCTCATAGTCTTCACTCGAAGACATAGGTTTTTGGTTAGGCATCACTTCAGTCATTCTGACTGGTTCTCTTGGACCCCACTTAACAGTACGGTGGTTCCTATGACTCAACACAAAAGAAAAAGAACTACGAAAGATCTAAGTCTTTGAGCTCCATCGGCTTCATGTGGTGTCTTCTCTTGTCATAGTCTTCAATGTGAATATCTTCATATACCACCTTTGACTTCAATGTCTTCATACATTTTTAGGGGTCATCTCTGGTAGGAAAACCGAATCAATGAGGGACTTCTACCTGTGTTATACTGCAATTCTCACAAACACATTAGTCCCTCAACTAGGTTTGTCGTCAATACTCCAAAACCAACTAGGGGTGGCACTAGATGCACTTACACATAGCATCCCCAAACTTGGGCTTTTTGATATCATAAGCATAATCATTCTCATCATTAATAGTATGGATAGCACCAATAGTATAACAATTATCATCATCACAATGAGTAATAGGAGCAACATCATTTGGGAGGGATACATGACCGCTGTGAAGTGTGTATTTATAGGCACAGGGACGGCACTGCGTTATTACACAGGTGCCCCTGGCGATTCGCATCTGAGGAACACGTGGCCATTATGCAGAATTTTGGGGTTTGTTCCACGTCCCACGCACGCCTGGATTATCGGGTGGTCGTTCCTACTTCTCCGGGTTTCATGTGGAGGAATGAGCATTGAAAACGGACTTAATGGTTGTCTCTGTATCTTCTGCTGACAAGGATGCAGAGAAGACATTCGACAGTTTCAATAGAATGCATATGATTTGGAGAGATAGAATTTGAGAGGTTAGGGTCCGATCACATTCACTTAGTTCAAAAGATTCAACAAGAAGACATAGCTATAAGTGAATGCTGTACAGGACAAAACACTAGTAGATATATATATCTATATAATCAACATAGTGAAGATAATCATGAAGATATGTTGAGATTGAAGCCAAGCTAAATGTGAAGACATAGCAAATGTAACGCCATGAGTGAAACACTTCAAAATAGAACATTTGGTGGTGGCATTACCCACCATATAGGAAGTATTAGACCCAGACACGGCGCACAATTATCGTGGCGCTCCGAAGTCAAATTCCACATTAATGTATTCACACTTAGAATGTATGTCTTCATAGATTGAAGATATACTTTACTTCATGTGTTGCACATCTAAGTCATCAATATGCATAAGGGTTAGGATGTGTGCCTGATCACAGGACATTTGAGGATTCCAGGATATTTAGCTCACACCATAACTTGCAAAATCTCTTCTCATCCAAGGGCTTGGTGAAGATATCTGCCAATTGCTCTTCAGTGTTGACGTGTATGATATCAATATCTTCCTTCACAACATGATCTCTGAGAAAGTGATGACGAATTTCAATGTGCTTTGTCTTCGAGTGCTGAACTGGGTTGTTGGCAATCTTGATGGCGCTTTCGTTGTCGCAGTGAAGTGGCACTTGCTTCAGATGAATGCCATAGTCCTTGAGTGTTTGCTTCATCCACAGAAGCTGAGCGCAGCAAGATCCAGCAGCAATGTATTCAGATTCAGCAGTGGAGAGAGATACACAGTTCTGCTTCTTTGAAGACCAACATACTAGTGATCGTCCCAGAAAGTGACATGTGCCTGATGTAGACTTGCGATCAACTTTGTCACCAGCATAATCAGCATCCGAGAGTCCAACCAGATCAAACTCTGAGCCCTTTGGATACCATAATCCTAGAGTTGGGGTGTGAGCCAAATATTGAAGAATTCGCTTCACAGCTAAGTGATGCAACTCCTTTGGTGCCGCTTGAAATCGAGCACACATGTAAACACTAAGCATAATATCTGGCCTAGATGCACATAGATAAAGTAAAGAACCAATCATGGAGCGGTATACCTTTTGATCAAACTCTTTACCATTGTCGTCGGGACCCAGATGATGTTTGGCTGGCATTGGTGTCGTGAAGCCTTTGCAGTCTTGCATACCGAACTTCTTCAGGAAATCTTTGAGATACTTCTCTTGAGATATGAAGATGCCGTTGCGTTGTTGTCGTATTTGAAGACCGAGGAAGAACTT
>NW_025244533.1:0-2751 GCF_018294505.1 Triticum aestivum
TCCACGACTTGGCCGCACGAGGCTATAAGTAGGGGTGGGGAGGGGGAGCGGCAGTTGTTCGCATGCCCGCCCTCGCTCTGCCTCCTCCCTCTTCTTCCTTGTTGCGGTAGCCTTTCACCGTGCTCCCGCTCTGCCATTCTTTCTTCTTCCCAGCGCGCCACAAGCCTGCTGCCTCCGCGCCGAGCGCTCTCCACCGCCGCGCTCACCATCATGGCTCCGACGTCGTGCTCCTGGGACGGCTCCACCGTCCATGACGACCACATCGATTTTCTCCGCAAGACGCGGCGGCTGCCGGGCGAAGATCTTGTGCGAGTCCTCCTTGCGCTAGCGAGGGAGGTTTCGCCGGCGCCGGAGGAAGGCGAGTGAGTGATCTTCTACTCGCACTGTCTGCGCAGCGTCGGCCTCCCCGCGAGCGGCTTCTTCCGCACGTTTCTCGACTTCTATCAACTTCAGCCACACCACCTCGCCCCCAACACGGTTGTGCTGCTGTCGGCCTTCGTCACCTTGTGTGAAGGTTTCCTCGGCGTCCTTCCCACCATCGAGCTCTTGGGGGAGTTTTTCCAATCCAAGCTCGGCACGGTTATCGCAGGCGTGCCGGCTCCGTGCGGTGCCTTCATCGCCATAAGGATGTCCACCGCCGACAACCCATTCCCTCCTATCACGCTGATCCAGTCGGTGAAGCTCTGGCAACGGTCTTATTTTTACGTGAAGAACGTTGCCCCGAACGGCGACTATGTCAACTTGTCGGCTTACGTAGCCGGCCCGCCGCCTAGGAGGCAGCCTTCATGGTCCTTCCGGGCCAGGTCGCTGACGCCGGCTGGAGCCGGTGCCATCGCCCGGCTTCGGGTGCTGATCCAGTCAGAGCGCCTGACCGGGCCCGACTTGATCGCCGCCTTCGTCGAGCGCCGGGTACTTCCGCTCCAAGGCCGCCCTCATCTGATCTGTCAGATGAGCGGCCGCTTCGACCCAAGCCAGCTAAGCACCCAAGAGATGCATCACGATGAGGTATCTTACATGGTGAACTACATCGCCAACTGCAAGCTCACCGAGGAATGGCAGTATGGCAAGGCGCCATACTCTCGCGCCGATCCACCACCCATGGTAAACTTTCTTTCTTTCTTCCTTTGTTGCCGAATTTTCTTTTCTGGCCAACTTCCGACCAGTCGGCTTTCTCTTCTTTTAATCAGAATCCCCTCCTTCATCTGCCGGCCGGGACCGCGGGGGAGGAACGCGAGTTCGCTCCCGACCGCGAGGCGGACGACCTTGACGACCCCAAATTGGGGGCGGCCGCCCTGGACGACGACGCCGTAGGGGGCGTCGGTGAGACAGGCGGCTCCGGCTTCACCGCTGGCTTTGACGAATGGCCCGACGATGACGAGACCGATCCCATTCCGCGCCGCCAGCCGGTGTCACGACCAGTTTTTCAATAAAATACTTATTGAGAAAATCGATCTTTTGATCCCAGTATAGGAAAAGTTATCCTCACTGGTAGACAAATACTTGAAATACAGAGGACCAGTAGCATTAAATATATTACATGGTTGAGCTGAGGTCCTCAACAATTTATTACAAACATGCCAATATCAAACATAAGGGCGGTTATGACACAAGGGTGTGGTGACATGCTACTAGCTCGAGATAAAAGTGGTGGTGCATAACTTGACTCCTAACTGCAGCTCATCGAGCGTCGAGGTGAGGCTCGATGAATTTATTTATGGGGTAGCGGAAGCAGATATAATACAGTGACCAAATCCAAGATCGCACGGGACTGACTGGGACTCCTCTAGGCGTCAGACTCGCTATTGAACTCTTCATCCATGAGATCACCTTCATCAACATCTAGCCAAATCAACAAGCCAGGTGAGTACTTTGAAAGTACTCACAAGACAGTTCGGACAAAAGATATAACAAATGCATGCATGAATGCGTCATGAGCAAAAATAATGATGCTCATCCAAATAATAAAAATGCACGACATGGTAAGTAAAACAAACAACTGAAAACCGATCGGGTGTCTGGAGCGACACCTCAAAAGGTAAACAAATGAAAATCATGCCGCAGTCGGGCGTCTAGGCGACACCACATAAAGGGCTTATATTGAAAAGTAAAAGACAAGCGTGCCACGGTCGGACGTTTGAGCGACATCGCAGAAAGGGCTTATATCAAAAGTAAATAACAAGCGTGCCACAGTCGGACGTCTGAGCGACATCACAGAAAGGGCTTATATCAAAAGTAAATAATAGGTGTGCCACAGTCGGACGGCTGAGCGACATCACAGAAAGGGCTTATATCAAAAGTAAATAACAGGTGTGCCACAGTCGGACGTCTGAGCGACATCACAGAAAGGGCTTCTATCACAAGTAAATAACAGGTGTGCCACAGTCGGATGTCTGAGCGACATCACAGAAAGGGCTTATATCAAAAATAAATAACATGTGTGCCATAGTCGGACGTCTGAGCGACATCACAGAAAGGGCTTATATCAAAAATCAATAACAGGTTAGTCCATCCATAAGAATAAACTTTTAACCGGACTTAACACTCATGTAGTTCACCGGAGTTTTGTCACTGAGACTGACATTTGACGAGATAAGATGAGCACAGTACTTGGACATGTACAAGATGGTTCAAAGGATTTTTGACTCTGCAGAGTTTGTACTAACTGCCCACAGCCAATGGATTTCCGTAGTCACGAATGACTAGTTCCGTTTACGGTATTTCGGTAGAAACACATCTAACCAGTACACACCC
>NW_025244534.1:0-2751 GCF_018294505.1 Triticum aestivum
CCCCCTCCCGCGTCCCACCCTCCGCCGTCTCCCAGATAATCTCCCAGCACCATGGCCCGCGCGCCGGTTCTCCTTCCACTGCCGCGGCGCCGGCGACCTCTGCGCCCAGGCGGAGAGCTGGCTTCACTCCCGGGCCCTCGCCAGCCTCGAGGAGCTCGACATCGCTTACGCCAGCCCGCGGCTGCTGGCATCAGTGCTCCGCTCCGTATCCACCACCATCCTGGCTGCCAAGATCAACGGGTGTCATTTCCCGGGCGAGATCGTGCCGGCCATGAATTTCCCCAATCTCAAGAAGCTCACCCTGTTTCACACTTCCATCTCAGAGGACGTCTTGCACGCGCTGCTCTCCGGCTGCCATGCCTTGGAGAGCTTATACATGGCCCAAGTTTCTGCTGCTGGTCGCCTCCGTGTTAGCTCGCCGACTCTTAGGACCATTATCTTCAGTCATAGCTCTAGTGAAATGGCACAACTGGTGATCTTGGATGCTCCTCGCCTTGTAAGGCTACTCTTGCCGTATTATTACGGAAGCGATCGTGTGACTATCAGGGTAGCTAGGGCGCCAATGCTGGAGATATTGGGCCCTTTCATAGCCGCCGTCTCCAATATCCTACTCTTTCAGGTAGCGGCAACGTTGTCGTCCAATCTTGCATTCGGCACTCCGACATGCAGATAATAATTTTTATGTCCATTGTTTGCTTTCTTCAGGGAATAAGCCCGGTCGGCTCGGCAAACTCGATGCGCACCGTCAAGGTTTTGGCTCTCAGATCTTCTGCAGATAAGTTGCATGCGGTTCTTAACATCCTCAGGTGGTTCCCCTGTCTCGAGAGGCTCCATGTCACTGTGAGTACTCAATTTTGCTTGTTTGATTAAGTTTTTGATTTGATTCACATATTATAGTCTACTCATGCCTCTTCTTCCCATTTGCAGTTTGGTAAACACCATGATATGGATCAGCAAAATGAGCCTCAGCATGACCCACTACATCCAATCGAATGCCTTGAGACCCATCTAAAAAAAGTGGTGTTTAAGCCATTCGAGGGCTATGGGAAACAGGTTGACTTTGCCAGGTTCTTTGTGTTGAATGCAAAGGTGCTAGACAAAATTGAATTTGAAGCATATAATCACTACGGCATTGAAATGGTGGGCTATGAACACAAGCTGCTACAAGTGGAAAACAGAGCCTCTCGGCACGCTCGGTTTGTATTCAAGACTATTTCATCCTGACTGGGTACCATGTCAATAAGCATATCCATGATTGGTCGGTCAGAAGCCGGCCCCTGCCGACAGCCTTAGACAGGGGTAATGCCTGAAGATTGAAGTGTCTTGTGCTAATTTGGTAGATGGTGTTGATGCCTGAAGATTGCACCACCTTCCGTTGTCTGCTCTGTTTCTAGTCTATGGTTCCTCTGTAATTCCAGTAACTTATTGTATTGAAGTTTGAGTTTACTGAGATGTAACTCAGTGCCATCTGTCTTGTACAGTACAAATTAGCTTCTCCCTCTCTAAAGAAATATAAGATCTTTTAGATCACTAGCTAGTAATTGTACTCTTTCCTAGAGCAAGTAAAGCATTGGATTTGGCCAAGGACCTGGAAATAATGTTGGCTTTGGCAGGGACCCTTGTGTGTACTGCTTGATGCTTGTCAACTTGTTTTCTGCATTGCTGCTAGAGAGATTTAGTTTTTCTAGACATGTTTGTTGCTTGCAAAACCAGGCTTTTGCTGGATCCTTGTCACTGTGGCCTGTGTGGCTGGGGTAGGCTATCCTTTAGGTAGTAGAAGAGATCCGAGGTCTTGAAAGTACGGTTTTGACTAGATTCACTCCATTTTTGTTGCTGGACGTGCATACTTTTCCAGTAGTGTGTGGCCTGTTGTAGAGCTATGGTGTTTTTAGAGCATAAGTATTCCAAAAAAGGAGTGGTGAACACTTGATGACAATTACTTAAATCTCTTTCTGAAAATGAGCCCAGCAATTTTTTTTGTGAAAATGAGCCCAGTTTATTTTTTCTGAAGAATACCCAATCCAGGCCTACTTATTTTTCTACGCCCTGATGGGCTGCAACTCTTTCAAGACGCCTACAAATCTTGAAAGTAATATGAAATGGGTTGTAAATATAAAAACAGATGACAAATTGGCAATTACTTTATAATTTCTGATTTTTTCACATTTTCAGATTCCTATTTCATTGGGCATTAACCTAATTTAAATGTAGCTTCAAAGTACTTTAAATATGGCTCGACATTTCGGTATTAAAAATAGTTTGGAACCCACATAAATATGCGAAATTGGCCCTGGCCAACCAAAAAAAACGACTGCAATAAATTGCATAAGAAGTTGCCATGAGCTATATATAAATTATTAAAAAAAGAGGGAGTGGTCTGACTTGTGGGCCTGTTTAGTTGATGAGTATGCAAGATTTTTTTAATTATTATATACTACGTCAACAAACGATTCTAGCAGACGTAACCATTGGATGTCAATCCAACGGCCGTCGTGTTTCTTCAATCTCTGATCCTCTTGCTCCAACCGCCAAAGCAGCGCCGGCGGGACTGCCTACCACCTCCCGTGGCCGGCTGTGCTGCCGTGCAGGCCTCGGCGCCCCCTACTACTCCCACCGCTGGCCAGGGCATCCCTCTACTCACCAGCACCCCCTGTTATTCTCCGGCGACGGCAGCCTCACACCGCAGCCGAACCGGTGAACCCTCTTACTCCTCTCCGCGCGGGCTTCCACTTCCGCGTCTTTCCCGGCTCC
>NW_025244535.1:0-2751 GCF_018294505.1 Triticum aestivum
TTGTTGTCCTAATGCAGTAAAAGAGAGCAGGAGCGAGAGAGTGGGATTGTATCGAAATGAACAAGGGGGTTTTGCTTGCCTGGCACTTCTGAAGATATTATAGCTCTTCATCGGTGTTATCGAACTCATCGTCAGAAGCACGTCTATCGAGAGGGGACAAACACCGGCAAACAAGAGGGAACACAATCAATGCAATGCAACAATATGATGCATGATCATGACATGTCAAGAATGTTAAGATTTACACTAATGCATCTAGCAACAGTTTAAATGAAGTCCATATGAGCTAAGGGTTCATATGCAAACTCCATATTTAGCATTTAAAATGCCATTATCATGTTTTCACCTATACAGCAGGTATAACTCAGTTTGACATGCATGAAAATGATACATATGGATAGATTGCATTTTTCTGATAATTTTTCATATATAAATTATTTCATTTGGAGTTACGGTTGAATTTCTATGATTTTTAGAAGTTTTGGGCATTTTTCTGAATTTCCTGAATAAGAATAATTCCAGGAAAACCTATTACTGCATCAGCATTGCGTCATCCTGACCTCAGCAGGTCAATAGGCGTCGTCCAGGTCAAACCTGACCAGTGGGGTCCACTGGTCGGTGACCCAGTGCCAGTTACAGAGGCTGACACGTGGGACCAGGTCAACGGCCACGTCAGCAAGGTCAAAGGTGACACGTGGGTCCCACCGGGTTAAGAACTAACCTAAACAGAAAATTAAATTAAGCTAAACAGGCACAGGGCCCACATGTCAGTGGCACTAGGGGTGTTTAGTGATACGTCTCCAACGTATCTATAATTTTTTATTGTTCCATGCTATATTATATTCTGTTTTGGACATTAATGGGCTTTATTATACACTTTTATATTATTTTTGGGACTAACCTATTAACCGGAGGCCCAGCCCAGAAGTGTTGTTTTTTGCCTATTTCAGAGTTTCGCAGAAAGAGAATATCAAAAGGAGTCCAAACGGAATGAAACCTTCGGGAACGTGATTTTCGGAACGAACGTGATCCAGAGGACTTGGACCCTACGTCAAGACATCAACCAGGAGAGCACAAGGTAGGGGGGCACGCCTACCCCCTGGGCGCGCCCTCCACCCTCGTGGGCCCCACGTTGCTCCACCGACGTACTTCTTCCACCTATATATACCTACGTACCCCCAAACTACCAGATACGGAGCCAAAAACCTAATTCCACCGCCGCAACCTTCTGTACCCGTGAGATCCCATCTTGGGGCCTTTTCCGGAGCTCCGCCGGAGGGGGCATCGATCATGGAGGGCTTCTACATCAACGCCATAGCCTCTCCGATGATGTGTGAGTAGTTTACCTCAGACCTTCGGGTCCATAGTTATTAGCTAGATGGCTTCTTCTCTCTTTTTGGATCTCAATACAATGTTCTCCCCCTCTCTTGTGGAGATCTATTCGATGTAATCTTCTTTTGCGGTGTGTTTGTTGAGACCGATGAATTGTGGGTTTATGATCAAGTTTATCTATGAACAATATTTGAATCTTCTCTGAATTCTTTTATGTATGATTGGTTATCTTTGCATGTCTCTTCGAATTATCAGTTCGGTTTGTCCTACTAAATTGATCTTTCTTGCAATGGGAGAAGTGCTTAGCTTTGGGTTCAATCTTGCGGTGTCCTTTCCCAGTGACAGTAGGGGCAGCAAGGCACGTATTGTATTGTTGCCATCGAGGATAACAAGATGGAGTTTATATCATATTGCATGAGTTTATCCCTCTACATCATGTCATCATAATTAAAGCGTTACTCTTTTCTTATGAACTTAATACTCTAGATGCATGCTGGATAGTGGTCGATGTGTGGAGTAATAGTAGTAGATGCAGGCAGGAGTCGGACTACTTGTCTCGGACGTCATGCCTATATACATGATCATACCTAGATATTCTCATAACTATGCTCAATTCTGTCAATTGCTCAACAGTAATTTGTTCACCCACCGTAATACTTATGCTCTTGAGAGAAGCCACTAGTGAAACCTATGGCCCCCGGGTCTATTTTCCATCATATTAATCTCCCGTCAACACGTTATTTCTAGCGTCGTCTTTATTTTGCTTTCTTTACTTTTCATCTTTATCATAAAAATACCAAAAATATTATCTTATCATATCCATCAGATCTCACTCTCGTAAGTGACCGTGAAGGGATTGACAACCCCTTTATTGTGTTGGTTGCGAGGATTTATTTGTTTGTGTAGGTGCGAGGGACTCGTGCGTGACCTCCTACTGGATTGATACCTTGGTTCTCAAAAACTGAGGGAAATACTTACGCTACTTTGCTGCATCAGCCTTTCCTCTTCAAGGGAAAACCAACGCAGTGCTCAAGAGGTAGCAAGAAGGATTTCTGGCGCCGTTGCCGGGGAGTCTACGCAACAGTCAACATACCAAGTACCCATCACAAACCCTTATCTCCCGCATTACATTATTTGCCATTTGCCTCTTGTTTTCCTCTCCCCCACTTCACCCTTTGCCGTTTTATTCGCCCTCTCTTTTTCGTTTGCCTCTTTTTTCGTTTGCTTGTCGTTATGGCTAGTCCCCTTTCTGCTCCTTTGTCCCCTGAGTTTGAAGTTCTTCACTTTAAACAAAGACAAGGAGAAAATTTAAAAGATGCTTGGCATAGGATGATGGAATCTTACCGTAATTGCACCTTAGAGGTGAGTTTTAGAATTTTGCTTCGCAGTTTTTACGTTGGACTAAATATGTCCCATAGA
>NW_025244536.1:0-2751 GCF_018294505.1 Triticum aestivum
CATAGTTATCATATTTCCTGCACATAAGCAGATAACATGTGCCCTAGCAGTTACCCCAGGGAGGGTCACAGCGCCCCATATAAAATCCACTTGTGACTGTATCGTCCATAACCAGGGCGGGTTTATCAAAACCTCATATAATCATAACAAAAATAAATATCATACATGTGATACTTGTTCATACTGCCGACTTACCATGCCACATGCAGTAAGGGTAACATCCCAAAGACTCAGAGCGCAGCGCTCTGATACGTCTCCAACGTATCTATAATTTTTGATTGCTGCATGCTACTTTATCTACTGTTTTGGACTATATTGGGCTTTATTTTTCACTTTTATATTACTTTTGGGACTAACCTATTAACCGGAGGCCCAGCCCAGAATTGCTGTTTTTTGCCTTTTTCAGTATTTCGAAGAAACAGAATATCAAACGGAGTCCAAACGAAATGAAACCTTCGGGATCGTGATTTTCCAACCAAACGTGACTCAGGAGACTTGGACCCTACTCCAAGAAGCGCCAGAGGCGGTCACGAGGGTGGAGGGCGCGCCCCTCTGGGCGCGCCCCCCCACCTCGTGGGCCCCTCGGAGCTCCACCGACGTACTCCTTCCTCCTATATATACCTACGTATCCCCGAACGATCAGAACAGGAGCCAAAAACCTAATTCCACCACCGCAACTTTCTGTATCCGCGAGATCCCATCTTGGGGCCTGTTCTAGAGCTCCGTCGGAGGGGGCATCCACCATGGAGGGCTTCTACATCATCACCATAGCCCCTCCGATGAAGTGTGAATAGTTTACTTCAGACCTTCGGGTCCATAGCTAGTAGCTAGATGGCTTCTTCTCTCTTTTTGGATCTCAATACAATGTTCTCCCCCTCTCTTGTGGAGATCTATTCGATGTAATCTTCCTTTTGCGGTGTGTTTGTTGAGAACGATGAATTATGGGTTTATGATCCAGTATTATCTATGGAAAATATTTGATTCTTCTCTGAATTCTTTTATGTATGATTGAGTTATCTTTGCAAGTCTCTTCGAATTATCTTTTTGGTTTGGCCAACTAGATTGGTAGTTCTTGCAATGGAAGAACTGCTTAGCTTTGGGTTCAATCTTGCGGTGTCCTTACTCAGTGACAGAAAGAGTTGCAAGGCACGTATTGTATTGTTGCCATCGAGGATAACAAGATGGGGTTTTTATCATATTGCATGAATTTATCCCTCTACATCATGTCATCTTGCTTACGGCGTTACTCTGTTTTTACTTAATACTCTAGATGCATGCTGGATAGCGGTCGATGAGTGGAGTAATAGTAGTAGATGCAGAATCGTTTCGATCTACTTGTTTCGGACGTGATGCCTATATACATGATCATCGCCTAGATATACTCATAACTATGCTCAATTCTGTCAATTGCTCAACAGTAATTTGTTCACCCACCGTAGAATATTTATGCTCTCGAGAGAAGCCACTAGTGAGACCTATGGCCCACGGGTCTATTCTCATCATATCAATCGGTATCACTTTATTTACTTGCTTTGTTTTTACTTTGCCTTTACTTTTTACTTTGCATCTATCTATCAAAAATACCAAAAATATTATCTCTATCAGATCTCACTCTCGTAAGTGACCGTGAAGGGATTGACAACCCCTAAGCGTTGGCTGCGAGTTGCTATCGTTTTGTGTAGGTACGAGAGACTTGTGTGTGGTCTCCTACTGGATTGATACCTTGGTTCTGAAAAACTGAGGGAAATACTTATGCTACTTTACTGCATCATCCTCTCCTCTTCGGGGAAATCCAACGCAGTGCTCAAGAGGTAGCAAGAAGAATTTCTAGCGCCGTTGCCGGGGAGGCTCACGCAAGCAAGTCAACCATACCAAGTACCCATCGCAATCCCTATCTCTCGCATTACATTATTTGCCATTTGCCTCTCGTTTTCCTCTCCCCCACTTCACCATTGCCATTTTATTTGCCCTCTCTTTCCCAATCTCCTCCTCTCTTTCCGTTTGCCTTTTCCCCTTTGCCTTTCTGTTTGCTTGTGTGTTGGATTACTTGTTGCCATGGCACAAGATAATACCAAATTGTGTGATTTCTCGAATACCAATAATAAAGATTTCCTTAGTACTCTGATTTCTCCTCTTAATAATGATGAGTCTTGTGAAATCAATACCGCTTTGTTGAATCTTGTTATGAAAGATCAATTCACCGGCCTTCCTAGTGAAGATGCCGCTACTCATCTAAACAATTTTGTTGATTTGTGTGATATGCAAAAGAAGAAAGATACAGATAACAATATTGTCAAATTGAAGTTATTTCCGTTTTCACTTAGAGATCGTGCTAAAATTTGGTTTTCATCTTTGCCTAAAAATAGTATTGATTCTTGGAACAAGTGCAAAGATGCTTTTCTCTCTAAGTATTTTCCTCCCGCCAAGATTATCACTCTTAGGAACGATAACATGAATTTTAAACAACTTGATCATGAGCATGTTGCCCAATCTTGGGAAAGAATGAAATTAATGCTTCGCAATTGCCCTACTCATGGTTTGAATTTATGGATGATCATACACAATTTTTATGCCGGATTGAATTTTGCTTCTAGAAATCTTTTAGATTCGGCCGCGGAAGGCACTTTTATGGAAATTACGTTAAGGGATGCTACCAAATTGCTTGATAATATTATGGCTAATTATTCTCAATGGCACACCGAAAGATCTTCTAGTAAGAAAGTGCATGATATAGAAGAAATCAATGTTTTG
>NW_025244537.1:0-2751 GCF_018294505.1 Triticum aestivum
TCATGTCAATATGAGTCCTATAAGATATTTTGAAATGTATATCTTGTGTTGCTCAAATAGGATATGTGCTTGCCCAAGTGGCCGGTCATGTTTGCAGGTTACACCTCCGAGTGGCCTATGTTTTGCCGGAATGTTGATTCATTTCCATTCCGGCAAATTTCAAGCACTCGATATGTCCTATTTTAGCAAAGGTCATGCCGGATTTTTCCGTGAATTTTGGCATGACTTGTGCCAGAATATGTAGGAAATATTGAGTGCCCCAGATTTGTGTGTTGAGTATCCTGGTAGCTGCCTTCGATCGATTTTCAGTTAATGTTTCAACTATGAACATAGGAAATGTCTGACGACGAAAAGGATTTCGGTATTTGCGAATACTGCGAAGACGAGCGCGGCCTGTGCGACAGAATCTTCCTAGATGATGATAGGCGCTTCAGCATCAAGCTGGACGAGAACTTCGAAGTGGATACAGTAAGTCACAACGACAAGTCTTTTTTCGTAATTAAGCATGACATCTGCTTCATTTGCTTCAACTTATAATTTAAATTTTTTACTATTCTACTAGCGTATCCCCTGCCATGTGATACGTCTCCGTCGTATCTATAATTTTTTATTGTTCCATGCCAATATTCTACAACTTTCATATACTTTTGGCAACTCTTTATACTATTTTTGGGACGAACATATTGATCCAGTGCCCAGTGCCAGTTCCTGTTTGTTGCATGTTTTTTGTTTGCAGAAAATGCATATCAAACGGAGTCCAAATGGGATAAAAACTGACGGAGATTGTTTTTAGAATATTTGTGATTTTTGGGAAGAAGAATCAACGCGATACGATGCCCGAGGGGGCCACGAGGCAGGGGGCGCGCCCCAGGGGGTCAGGCGCACCCTGGACCCTCGTGGCCACCCCTTAAGGCGGTTGGAGCCCTTCTTTCGCCGCAAGAAAGCTAACTTCCGGATAGAGATCGTGTCCAAAATTCAGACCAATCGGAGTTACGGATCTCCGGTTATAAAAGAAACGGTGAAAGGCCAGATCTGAGAACGCAGAAATAGAGAGAGACAGAGAGACAGATCCAATATCGAAGGGGCTCTCGCCCCTCCCACGCCATGGAGACCATGGACCAGAGGGGAAACCCTTCTCCCACCAAGGGAGAAGGTCAAGGAAGAAGAAGGAGGGGGGCTCTCTCCCCCTCGCTTCCGGTTGCGCCGGAACGCCGCCGGGGCCATCATCATCACCGCGATCTTCACCAACACCTCCGCCATCTTCACCAACATCCCCATCACCTTCCCCCTCTATCTACAGCGGTCCACTCTCCCGCAACCCGCTGTACCCTCTACTTGAACATGGTGCTTTATGCTTCATATTATTATCCAATGATGTGTTGCCATCCTATGATGTCTGAGTAGATTTTCGTTGTCCTATCGGTGGTTGATGAATTGCTGATTGATTTAATTTGCTTGTGGTTATGTTGCTGTCCTTTGGTGCCCATCATATGAGCGCGAGCGTGGATCACACCATAGGGTTAGTTGTATGTTGATAGGACTATGTATTGGAGGGCAAGAATGAAAGAAGCTTCTACCTAGCATAGAAATTGATGCATACGGGATTGAAGGGGGACCAATATATCTTAATGCTATGGTTGGGTTTTACCTTAATGAATGTTATTAGTTGCGGATGCTTGCTAATAGTTCCAATCATAAGTGCATAGAATTCCAAGTCAGGGATGACATGCTAGCAGTGGCCTCTCCCACATAAAACTTGCTATCGGTCTAGTAAAGTAGTCAATTGCTTAGGGACAATTTCGCAACTCCTACCATCACTTTTCCACACTCGCTATACTAAATTTAGTGTTTCTTTATCTAAACAACCCCTACTTTTTATTTACGCGCTCTTTATTATCTTGCAAACCTATCCAAAAACACCTACAAAGTACTTCTAGTTTCATACTTGTTCTAGGTAAAGCGAACGTCAAGCGTGCGTAGAGTTGTATCGGTGGTCGATAGAACTTGATGGAATATTTGTTCTACCTTTAGCTCCTCGTTGGGTTCGACACTCTTACTTATCGAAAGAGGCTACAATTGATCCCCTATACTTGTGGGTTATCAAGACCTTTTTCTGGCGCCGTTGCCGGGGAGTCATAGCATGGGGTGAATATTCTCGTGTGTGCTTGTTTGCTTTATCACTAAGTAATTTTTTATTTGCTGTTCTTAGTTGTTTTCCATCTTTAGTTATGGGTAGGAAACACAAAATACCAAAAAAATTAGTTGTACCTACTGAACCAATGGTTGAAGAACCACTCAAAATCTATCACAGTCCTGAAGCTTTTTACTTGGATCATCTTCGATCCCTATGTGCTCGTGCTGAAACCCCAACTAGCTTAGTTGAGGGCAAATCTTTAGATGAGCATGCTTGTTATGTGCGACATCGCATATCTCAAAAAGGGAAATTTTTACTGGATCAAATTCATCGTTTGCAATGCTATGCTTGGAATTTATGTGAAATATATGATTTTACTTGTTGTTCTGAAGACCCTAAGAAACACCTTCCCTACCAATGGTTGTTTAGTGTTAATGGAATTGTATCTTCGTATGCTAAGGGTGTTTATAATTACAATGATGTTCAACAAATTAAAGAATTTGTTGCTTTTAAGGGTGCTTAAGAAATTGCTTCTTTAATTGAAAAGTATGATGCTACTCTTTACAAATCTGAAATTTTTGCCATACTTGAATATTGTTATGATAATTATGCTTCTA
>NW_025244538.1:0-2751 GCF_018294505.1 Triticum aestivum
CTTCTGGTCGCTGATGGTGTACAATATGGTGCACGGGGTTTCGTCGGCCTGCAAAGAAAAGTCTGCGACGTGAGACATCCAAAGTGCAACGAAAACGAGAGATTGTACATTTATTGAAGGGGGCCGGTGTGACAGATACCATGAGGGTGTCGAGCTCAGCCAAAGACGAAGCACCGCTGAGCACGTCCGGTGCCGGAGCCGGTGCGGGAGCAGGTGTGGGAGCCGGTGCGGCAGTAGGTGCGGGAGCAGGTGCTGGTGCAACGCTAGTCGAGCTGCTCCCCAAGAAGTCAGCAAGGGGAAAGTCCGCTGCATTTTTTCTGGATTTTGCTTGGTCCAAGTGAAAACGGCCGGAACCAAGGAAGTAGATATATCTGCAACCACCTGTTTTGCGTCAGCTACCATTGTTGCGATTGTCTGAGATGATTTCTTCTCAACCGCAATCTCAACCTTCTTGTCGATGTTTTCTTCAGTTAACCTTCGTCTTTCCTTTCTCTCCTCCGAGGTCTCACGGTAGTACTTCTTCCACGTGGCGCCATCTCCGACACCGTGCACGCGTCCATACGACGGTCGAGTATCCACCGGGAGTCATTTCAATATGTTCAACGCCCGGTTGAATGGAGTGTCCCACTTGGGCCTCGCCAATGCCTCAGACGGCGAGTTGCTTTCAGCCGCAATCCTGTGCTGCTCTCTTTGCAAAGGCACAAGGATCATTTACAAATATGACTAATGTGTGCAGTCGAATTGATCAGAAACTAAAATTACTAGCAGTCTCATGAACTCCATCGTGACCGGGTTTGTCTCGTAAACCTTCTTCACTATTTCCCAACGGTGCCGGGCCCTGAGGATGTCACGCTCCTGCGGGACGGTGAACTCCGCCAAGGGGTCTGGGATGCCGAGACTCGCGGCTTCCGCGTCGTCCTTGGCCCATTTGGACCTCTTTCCACCGTAACCACGGCTTCCGAGGTGGTGGCTCCCAATGTTCCTCACTTGAAGCCCCTTCATGTACTTAGACTTTTTTTGGCAGCTTCGGCCTTGCAAGCCTCCTTGAATATTTGAAACTGCTCTTCCGTGATTGTAGGATTATCCTTTACAATCTCGGAGTAGGGTTCCTTGTCGATGATCCTTGCTTTCACCCTTGTTTTCCAGGCATCCAACGTGTCGCTAAACTTGGTCATGGCATGTTTGTTTATCTTCTTCATTGCCGGGTCCTTATCTGGATCTTCATAATCCTTTTCATTCCGGCCCGGGAACAAGAATATCTGGTGAAACTTCTTTAGGAGGGAGGGCCTCATATTATCTATCTTCTGTAGTTTCTCATCGTTGATGGTGGCGGTTGTCCATACGATGCAGCCAATTTGATTGCCGTAGCATGAGCGCGCTTCCTCGGGCGCCTTTGGCTGAAAATTGCCGTCATCCACCTCCGTGACCACCAGTCTAGTAGTCCTGAGTTTGTTAGGAAGTCGTTGCCTCTTTGCTTTCGGTTCTACACCGGCTCCGCTCCCCGAGGCAGCACCGGTCTCAGTCTCAGCGCCGGTCTCGATGCCGGTCTGAGTCTCAGCGCCGGTCTCAGTCTCAGCACCGGTCTACGTGTCGTTTCAGTCCCTGATGCCACTGGTGGGCCCAGCAACAACACCGGTTGATCATCGGCAAGGCTCAAAAATTCGTCTGCCGCCCGGTAGACGTCGTCGCAATCACCAGAACCCCGTCCGTCATCGTTGCTAGCCATGTTTCCTATGATTAAATCTAGTCAATTAATTCTATGCCTAATAAAATGAATAATGACATAAAAAAGGCCTATTGTTTTGCAGGAACGTTGACTCCTTCCTGGTGCGGCAAATCCCCGGCACTCGCTATGTCCTAGTTTGTAGCACAAGTCATGCCGAAATTCATGGAAAATTTCGGCATGACCTTTGCTAAAAAGTGGACAAACCGAGAACCTGAAATTTGCCGGAACGGAAATGAATCAACATTCCGGCAAAACATAGGCCACTCAGCTTCATTCCCTGGAAACGGTGTTCAAATATCCCTCTTCGACACTGCAACACATGTCCAAATATACACGAGCAACCACATGTCCAAATTTCACAAGCTAATTCAAAAACAAAGTGTAGAAGAAAATTCATGTAACTACTAATAGAACAAAATTCAGTTAACTACTAATTTCATTCATTTAGGTTATTCATTTCACTTCACCTAATTAACCTACTGTACCACTACTACTAGCAGCACTACTAACCTAATTAACCTAGCAAAACTCTACCGCCCTAACTGAAAAACATCTAATTAACATCTACTAGTACCACTACTGCCCTAACCTAATTAACATCTACTAGTATCACTATATACTATACAAGCAGCATCTACCCTAATTAAACCCTACTTCCCTAACTAACTTTTGGTGTAAACCAAATTTTTGCTCTAAACTAACTTTTGCTCTAACATCTACTACTTAACATCCTTTGCTCTAAACTAAATTTTTTGCTATTAACTAACTTTTGCTCTACTAATTTTTGCTCTAAAATGCAGAGAGAGAGAGGAGTGGGGGGAGGGGTGGGGGACTTACAGAGAGTGGAGAGACGGTGGCGGGGAGGTGCTCGATGATGGAGGCAGTGGCGGAGAGGGCGGGCTCGGGCATGGGCAACGGCGGTCCTGGGCAGGCTCGGGCGGCGGTGAGGTGGAGGGCGGCGACGGTGAGGTCGAGGGCGGCCTCGAGCGGCGGCTGTGAGGCTGAGGGCGGCCTTGGGCGGCAGC
>NW_025244539.1:0-2751 GCF_018294505.1 Triticum aestivum
CTTCTGGTCGCTGATGGTGTACAATATGGTGCACGGGGTTTCGTCGGCCTGCAAAGAAAAGTCTGCGACGTGAGACATCCAAAGTGCAACGAAAACGAGAGATTGTACATTTATTGAAGGGGGCCGGTGTGACAGATACCATGAGGGTGTCGAGCTCAGCCAAAGACGAAGCACCGCTGAGCACGTCCGGTGCCGGAGCCGGTGCGGGAGCAGGTGTGGGAGCCGGTGCGGCAGTAGGTGCGGGAGCAGGTGCTGGTGCAACGCTAGTCGAGCTGCTCCCCAAGAAGTCAGCAAGGGGAAAGTCCGCTGCATTTTTTCTGGATTTTGCTTGGTCCAAGTGAAAACGGCCGGAACCAAGGAAGTAGATATATCTGCAACCACCTGTTTTGCGTCAGCTACCATTGTTGCGATTGTCTGAGATGATTTCTTCTCAACCGCAATCTCAACCTTCTTGTCGATGTTTTCTTCAGTTAACCTTCGTCTTTCCTTTCTCTCCTCCGAGGTCTCACGGTAGTACTTCTTCCACGTGGCGCCATCTCCGACACCGTGCACGCGTCCATACGACGGTCGAGTATCCACCGGGAGTCATTTCAATATGTTCAACGCCCGGTTGAATGGAGTGTCCCACTTGGGCCTCGCCAATGCCTCAGACGGCGAGTTGCTTTCAGCCGCAATCCTGTGCTGCTCTCTTTGCAAAGGCACAAGGATCATTTACAAATATGACTAATGTGTGCAGTCGAATTGATCAGAAACTAAAATTACTAGCAGTCTCATGAACTCCATCGTGACCGGGTTTGTCTCGTAAACCTTCTTCACTATTTCCCAACGGTGCCGGGCCCTGAGGATGTCACGCTCCTGCGGGACGGTGAACTCCGCCAAGGGGTCTGGGATGCCGAGACTCGCGGCTTCCGCGTCGTCCTTGGCCCATTTGGACCTCTTTCCACCGTAACCACGGCTTCCGAGGTGGTGGCTCCCAATGTTCCTCACTTGAAGCCCCTTCATGTACTTAGACTTTTTTTGGCAGCTTCGGCCTTGCAAGCCTCCTTGAATATTTGAAACTGCTCTTCCGTGATTGTAGGATTATCCTTTACAATCTCGGAGTAGGGTTCCTTGTCGATGATCCTTGCTTTCACCCTTGTTTTCCAGGCATCCAACGTGTCGCTAAACTTGGTCATGGCATGTTTGTTTATCTTCTTCATTGCCGGGTCCTTATCTGGATCTTCATAATCCTTTTCATTCCGGCCCGGGAACAAGAATATCTGGTGAAACTTCTTTAGGAGGGAGGGCCTCATATTATCTATCTTCTGTAGTTTCTCATCGTTGATGGTGGCGGTTGTCCATACGATGCAGCCAATTTGATTGCCGTAGCATGAGCGCGCTTCCTCGGGCGCCTTTGGCTGAAAATTGCCGTCGTCCACCTCCGTGACCACCAGTCTAGTAGTCCTGAGTTTGTTAGGAAGTCGTTGCCTCTTTGCTTTCGGTTCTACACCGGCTCCGCTCCCCGAGGCAGCACCGGTCTCAGTCCCAGCGCCGGTCTCGATGCCGGTCTGAGTCTCAGCGCCGGTCTCAGTCTCAGCACCGGTCTACGTGTCGTTTCAGTCCCTGATGCCACTGGTGGGCCCAGCAACAACACCGGTTGATCATCGGCAAGGCTCAAAAATTCGTCTGCCGCCCGGTAGACGTCGTCGCAATCACCAGAACCCCGTCCGTCATCGTTGCTAGCCATGTTTCCTATGATTAAATCTAGTCAATTAATTCTATGCCTAATAAAATGAATAATGACATAAAAAAGGCCTATTGTTTTGCAGGAACGTTGACTCCTTCCTGGTGCGGCAAATCCCCGGCACTCGCTATGTCCTAGTTTGTAGCACAAGTCATGCCGAAATTCATGGAAAATTTCGGCATGACCTTTGCTAAAAAGTGGACAAACCGAGAACCTGAAATTTGCCGGAACGGAAATGAATCAACATTCCGGCAAAACATAGGCCACTCAGCTTCATTCCCTGGAAACGGTGTTCAAATATCCCTCTTCGACACTGCAACACATGTCCAAATATACACGAGCAACCACATGTCCAAATTTCACAAGCTAATTCAAAAACAAAGTGTAGAAGAAAATTCATGTAACTACTAATAGAACAAAATTCAGTTAACTACTAATTTCATTCATTTAGGTTATTCATTTCACTTCACCTAATTAACCTACTGTACCACTACTACTAGCAGCACTACTAACCTAATTAACCTAGCAAAACTCTACCGCCCTAACTGAAAAACATCTAATTAACATCTACTAGTACCACTACTGCCCTAACCTAATTAACATCTACTAGTATCACTATATACTATACAAGCAGCATCTACCCTAATTAAACCCTACTTCCCTAACTAACTTTTGGTGTAAACCAAATTTTTGCTCTAAACTAACTTTTGCTCTAACATCTACTACTTAACATCCTTTGCTCTAAACTAAATTTTTTGCTATTAACTAACTTTTGCTCTACTAATTTTTGCTCTAAAATGCAGAGAGAGAGAGGAGTGGGGGGAGGGGTGGGGGACTTACAGAGAGTGGAGAGACGGTGGCGGGGAGGTGCTCGATGATGGAGGCAGTGGCGGAGAGGGCGGGCTCGGGCATGGGCAACGGCGGTCCTGGGCAGGCTCGGGCGGCGGTGAGGTGGAGGGCGGCGACGGTGAGGTCGAGGGCGGCCTCGAGCGGCGGCTGTGAGGCTGAGGGCGGCCTTGGGCGGCAGC
>NW_025244540.1:0-2751 GCF_018294505.1 Triticum aestivum
ACAAGAATCCCTACTACGGTTAGCGGGGCGCGGGGTCATGAGAAGAGCGGATCAAACAGATAGCACACTGTTCGTTTATCCAGGTTCGGGCCGCGAGGATGCGTAAAACCCTACTCCTGCTTTGGTGGATTGAGTATTTGTGTTCTTGAGCTAGCTATGGGGCGTGAAGAGCTCCAAAAGGCCGAATCCCTCCTCTGGTCACCTCGGGCCCCATTTATAGGAAAAGGGTTCCCACAGTGGCACACAGGAGGTGGAAAGGGTATAGTGATGCGAGGTTATCCTCCGCATTACATGACAAGGCGCATTTAATGCATCTTGCTTAGGTGTCCTTGCTTTATCGGGGACGGGGGAGAGACCTGTCTCGTCCGTCGCCGCTCCTTCTTGTGTCGACACGCGCCCTGGCCAGCGATGCCTGTGATGCCATGTAGGTAGGCAGGCAGCTGAGGTGGCGCAGTGGTGGGTCTTCACGAAGATCTGCATGCCGCCACGCAGGTGCCTGCCCAGCTAGCTTGGTCGGCAGCTGCATGCATGCGGTGGTGGAGGTTTAGTCGGCGTGGGCCTGATGGCGGCCCTCCGGGTGTCCTCGGCAAGGGCCTTGCTGGGGCCCCGACAAGGGTCTTGCCGAGGCGCGTGCTGTCATCCCCGGCAAGGCGCTTGCCGGGGGCCTTGTGGTCTTCCTCGGCTGGGATCCCGCCAAGGGTTGTCGTCTCCTTAGTACATATCTGATCTTGAATGTCTTCACAAAGATCTGCATGCCGCCACAGGGACGTCTCCCGAATCCTTGCCCCATGGGGGCAGTGGACTCAAGGGTGATTTACCCCGAAGGCGCGGAGCGAGTCGCCGCGGCAAGGGTCTTGCCGGGGTCGCTAAAACTGCCTCCCGGCAAGGATCTTGCCGGGGGAGTCCGCGTCGTCTCCTTCCCTCTTCGTGGTCTTGGTCTTGGCGTCGTCCTAGTTCTCTTGAGCTTCGGTCTTACCCTGGCTCGTGCAGAGTTATAGGGGTACGAAAAGTGTACCCCTCTTTTTGTACACCGACAGGAGCCCCCAGGCCTGGGCCACACATAAGCGCAACGCGTTGTTGGGCCAGGCCCAGAGACGGTGCGCGGGTAGGCGGGGCGGTTTTTACCGCGGTAAGATTCTTCGCGTGCTGCGCTTCCCACGACTCCCGCGCGCGGCGCGGCGTGGGAAGGCGCATGTGACGTGGGCGGCATGCGTGGGGTTGGTTCCCGCGGGCATGCGTCACATCACAGTTAATGTGAAAGGAGGCGGCTCGCGTTTTCCCCCATAAGAAGGAATAACTATGGGCGCGCTGCTCACTTTCTCCCCTTTCCTCGTGCCTTTTCCAATCTCAGAGCCACCGTTTCCTCTCTTCCTTCCTTTCTAAGCTTCCGCCGTCACCCGCAGTCGCCGCTTCGCCATCTCCCTCCCTCAGTCCTCTAACTTTCTTAGCCGCCATGGCGCCCAAATCCGCCAAGGGCAAGGGGGTGGCTAAGGGCGCTGGGACTGTGGAGCCGCCGGAGAGTGCGCTATCGGGGGACCGGACGAAATCCGCCTTCTTCTTCCCCTCGACGGTTGGTGTTCGTGAGCTCCGGGCCTCCTTCAGGCCTCTATGGGGAGTGAAGACAGGGGGAGAGAATTCAGGACATCCGGCGATGCGCGTCATTCCTGCCGCTTGCGCCGATCCTGCCCCAAATCGGTATCCCTTTTTCGTCGATTACCTTTCTTGCGGGTTGTGTCCCCCTTTTTCCGATTTCTTCTACGACATTATGCATACCTTTGGCTTTCGCCTCTTGGATTTTACTCCGAACGCGGTGGCGTGCATGGCTTTCTTCGCGCATCTTTGCGAAGGCTTTGCCGGGGTGCAGCCCAACACGGCACTCTTCCGCCATTATTTTTCCCCCCGGATCCAACTGGGAGGTGCCATCTCTGGTTGCGTCACCTGGATCCCAAGATCCAAGGGGGCGTACCCGGACGGTGCCGTGAAGGAGAGGTGGGAGGAATGGCGTGGTTGGTGGTGCTGGATTGAAGACAAAGACCCGCCGGAATTCTGCAAGGTCCGTCGGTCCCGGCAGCGATTGGAGTGATGTCAACGCCGCCGACGGGAGGCTCACTGTCGCTACCACCAGGATTCTCTGGCTCACCCGGGCTGGACTCACCTTGGAGATGATCGGGGCGGACTTCATTCGTCGCCGGATTGCCCCGTTGCACAACAAGGGGAGGCCAGCCTAGCTTTTTACGAACCAGGCTGACATTATGCGACTCCGTCCTGGCCTCGACGACAATTTCACGGTGATGGCGCATGCCCACTTCTGCCAACGGCTTTTTCAGCTTGATGTGGGCCGCGGTGGCGAGGTTGAACGGACCGGCAAGGCCGCAAGGGCTGCCGCAAAGGTCGGCAAGGCCATCAAGGGGCCATTTTTCAAGTTGCCAGCGGGGGTGGTCCCGTTGTGCAATAATTCACGCCGGTCCGAGATCATCGCCATGATGCCAGACTGCAACGCGCACAGCCCTGTCCCGAGCTGGAAGGAGCCGACTGATGCAGATGTGCAGCAATTCTTCGACACCTTGATTGAGGTATATGTCAATGCTGACGCCGAGCGGTGGCTTGTCATGGGCACCACCTAGGCAGAGCTGGACTACATCGTCACCAGGGCGAGGGAGGCACAGCTTGCCATGGAGGCCGGTAGCGCCGGGGCGTGGAGGACAAGGCCGCAACGGCTACGGAGGAAGAGGAGCTCACCCGATGGGCGGC
>NW_025244541.1:0-2751 GCF_018294505.1 Triticum aestivum
AGAATGCAACCTAGTCCTTGTCGCGAGGCGTCGCAGTAGATAACAAAGTCCTTGGAGAAGTCTGGCGGTACCAGCACGGGAGCAGAGGTCAGGCGTCTTTTCAGTTCCTGAAAACTGTGCTCACATTGTGGAGTCCATTCGAACTTCTTATCTTTCTTGAGGAGTTCGGTTAGAGGTTTGGCAACCTTGGAGAAGTTCTCGACAAAGCGACGGCAATAGCTCGCTAAGCCTAGAAAACTCCGAACTTGCTTGACCGATTCGGGTGGAGTCCAATCAAGGACGGCTTGAACTCGCTCAGGGTTAACAGCAATACCTTTACCAGATATTACATGACCCAGATAGGTCACTTCTGATAACCAGAATTCACATTTAGAAAATTTGGCATAAAGGCGATGCTCTCGAAGTTTCTTCAACACTAGCCTTAGATGTTCGGCATGTTCTTCCTCATTCTTGGAGTAGATGAGTATATCATCGAGATAAACTACGACGAATTTATCCAAATACTCCATGAAGATTGAGTTCATTAACCGAGAAAAAGTGGCTGGAGCGTTGGTTAATCCGAAGGACATGACGGTGTACTCGTATTGGCCATAACGAGTAACAAAGGCCGTTTTAGGAATGTCCCCGTTTCTGATTTTGATTTGATGGTAGCCCAACCTCAAATCCATCTTAGAGAAGACTGAGGATCCAGCGAGCTGATCATACAGATCGTTGATCCTGGGAAGCGGGTATTTGTTCTTGATTGTGACCAAATTGACAGGTCGGTAATCTACAACCATCCGGTCCGTACCATCTTTCTTCTTGACGAATAGGACGGGGCAAGCCCACGGAGATGAACTAGGGCGGATGAAACCCTTTTTCAAGGATTCATCAAGTTGTTTCTTAAGCTCGGCTAGTTCTAGGGGTGCCATCTTATAGGGTCTTCTAGCAATCGGAACGGTTCCGGGGATGAGGTCTGTTACGAACTCAACATCCCTGTCAGGTGGAACACCTGGCAATTCCTCTGGAAAGACATCCGGGAAGTCACGGACTACCGGAACGTCCTCAAGGTCTGGCAAAGGGCTGGCGTTAAGAGAATATAGTTGTCGCTTGGCTATTCGGGTCAAGACATTGACTATCTTTCCCGAAGGATGGGTGAGTTGAAGAGTCCTAGAGAAGCAATCAATTTTGGCTTGATGAGCTGACATCCAGTCCATACCCAAAATGATATTAATATCTGAAGATTTAAGGGCTATCAAAGATGCGAGAAAAACAAGTCTGTCGACTTGGATTTCATTTCCATGGCTTACTCTAGAAGTTTGCCATTTGGATCCCGGAGTTTGAATTACCATGGAGGATGGCAAGTCACAGAATGCAACGTTATGCAAACGAGCATAATTTTCAGATATAAAAGAATGAGAGGCTCCTGTATCGAAAAGAACAGATGCCGGGTGGCAATTAACAAGAAGCGTACCGAGAACGACGTTGGGATCTTCTTGAGCTTCTTCGGCAGAGATACAATTGACCTGGCCACGTGAAGCGGTGACCGGTTTAGCGTGGAATACTTTCCCTGTCGGCTTGCCACGGCCAACAGCTTTAGCAGATTGATTGGGGTTGGTCTGGGGACACTCACGCATATAGTGACCAGATTCCCCACACTTGAAACAAGTCACGGAACTGGTACGTGGAGGAGCATTATTGGTTGGACCCCCATAGGGCTTGGCCAGTGCAGACTGTTGAGCGGGGCGAGGCGCCTGGAAAGATGGCCTCGGTGTGAACCTGGGTGGCAGGGCGGTGTTGGGTACCCACACGCGGCGCTTCTGAGGACCAGCACCGGATGAGGAACCCGTATCACGGCCATGCTTGCGTGTTGCGTCATAGTCAGTCTGACCAGTTTCAGCACTGATGGCTTTGTTGACAAGTTTCGAAAAAGATGTGCACTCATGCAGACGGAGGTCACGGCGAAGCTCAGGACTAAGGCCCTTACGGAACCTTGCTTGCTTCTTGGCGTCAGTAGAAACTTCCTCGGTTGCATATCGTGCAAGATTACCAAACTCCCTGCTATAGACATCCACAGAAAGTCGGCCTTGGGTGAAATTGCAAAATTCTTCACGCTTACGGTCCATGAGACCCTCCGGAATGTGATGTTCACGGAAAGCCTCACTGAACTCAGCCCAAGTAGTGACATGGCCCGCTGGGCGCATAGCTCCATAATTCTCCCACCATAGACTGGCGGGGCCTTCAAGATGATATGCAGCAAAGGTGACCTTGTCAGCCTCCGCTACCAGCACGGAACGCAGTTTGTGAGAGATACTGCGAAGCCAGTCATCAGCGTCGAGAGGTTCGACGGAGTGGTGGAACGTGGGTGGATGCAATTTGATAAAATCACTGAGTGACACCACGTTAGCCCTCTGATGGTGTGCTGTGTTCTGTTCAATACGCTCCAACAAACGGTTTGTCTCCCGCTTGTTTCTCTCAGCTTCCATCATAACCTCGGCTAGTGAAGGAGGTTGAGGCAGATGTTCATTTCTGGCTTCACTGCCTTCGGCCTGCTCTTGGGAAGCAGGGTTAGCGCGCGTGTTGACCATCCTAGGTAAACAAGACAATGATTTAGTCAGAATGATAAAATTCCGACATAGGATACATAATGTAAGGAATAATTCGGAATGCAAGATGATCATCCGTATGACATGGTAGATACAGAAACTGCTTCTTTATTCCATCGTCATACACACCATACAGGTTTAGTACAAGACCAAGCAAGTACTAATA
>NW_025244542.1:0-2751 GCF_018294505.1 Triticum aestivum
CATGTGAGTTCTATACTGTTGGGAAAACCCTGGACAGACTTGAGACAATTAAGTTATCATTATGATGGTGAATTTTCTTTGGTATGGAAGGGTCGACTTATACTACTTGACTCATATACCCTGGAGCGATACAAGGCAGATCGCCAAAGACGTGATCATGCTCTGGAAGCAATTGATGTGAAGGTACTCAATGACCAAGAGAAAGCAGACGTGGACATTCAACATGCAGAATTTTTGGCATCGACAGTTTCTGCGGATGCATATGCTGAGACGATATACTTGACACCGAGGAGGGTTTCGTTTCAGGGAGGAGAGGATGATATGGCAAACACTAGATCTATTTGTACCGTCGACCACCATTACATACAAGAAGTTGGTCTGGTTTAAGTTAAGGCCGTTTCGCTCGTCACTGTTTGCGATAACATGAGGCATATTGATCAGGAGAAAATGAAGGTTGAATTAGAATCACAATTTACTTCTTTGCCAAAATACACAATGCATGCTTGGATATTAGGAAAGGAAGAAAATAATTCCAACATATACCGTTTGATCAAAGCATGTGTCAACTTGGTTGTTTCTTTTGGTTGCCATGTCCACAACAAGACTATAATACATGGACATGATACCTTTTGATTGAGACTACCGAAAGTATCCTAATTGTTTACTCCTTCTCAGGATCAAGGCCACAGGAGATATATGTGTAGGTGAGCAGGTCTAAATGGTGGGTTTTGCTGTCCTTGAGAAACGTTGGATGGGGGCTGCCAGGAAATTGTGTTTAATTACTTTAAGTATTGAAATTGTAAGGATTACTTGCTAAGTTAAAGCTTGTGATCATATTTACTTCCTTAGGTATTTTGCCGGAGTGTTGATTCATTTCCATTCCGACAAATTTGGGGCGCTCGATATGTCCTATTTTTAGCAAAGGTCATACCGGATTTTTCTGTGAATTTAAGCATGACTTGTGCTAGAATATGTAGGAAATATCGAGTCCCCCAGATTTGCTAGAAAGAGAATTAAACGACATTTTGAGTTGACTTTATGTCTATCGGGGCTCCATACATGACAGTCAAAAAATCGGTGAGGGAGAGTCTCCACCATATATGAGAGAAGAAGAATGCCAACTGCTGTGGTCGGGGTAGCTTCTCCTTCTTCTCTTTGTGCTATACCTTTTTTATGCACTAGGGGAAGGAGGAGTAGCAACCATCACCGACTGTCGCAATATCCGAGAGGGAGTGCCCACCATATATGTGAGATGAGAGTTTAGGAAGGAAGACTTGACAGACCTAAAGTTAACCCGTTGTATATTGATTAATAGCGATGTGTGTGTTGAGTTTCCTGGTAGTTGCCTTCGATCGATTTTCAATTAATTAATGTTTCAACTATGAACATAGGAAATGTCTGACGAAGAAAAGGATTTCGGTAAGTGCGAATACTGCGAAGACCAGCGCGGCCCGTGCAACAGGCCTCACCTAGTTGGTGGTAGGCACTTCAGCATCAAGATGGATGAGACCTTCGAAGTGGATACAGTAAGTCACAACGAGAAGTATTTTTTCGTAATTAAGCATGACTTCTGCTTCTTTTGCTTCAACTTATAATTTTAATTTTTTTTACTATTTTTACTAGCGTATCCCCTGCCATGCAAGAATGTATGTCTTGGATAAGGTTGGTTTCAGTAAAATGGAAACTATGAAGGTAAAGAGAGTTCAATTAAGGACCGGGCATGGTTATTCTTTCGCCGTAAAATTATACAATGCAGATAACTACACCTATTTTGAATGCAAAAATTGGAGAGCACTATGCAAGGCTTATGCATTTAAGCCTGATATGCTTATTATCACCTTTGATATTAGTCCAGAAGATGAAGTTGAAGGTAATATCGACATCTTGGTCGATGTGCAGACGCCTCCAGTTCTACCATTATTGGAGTTTCTCAATCATATTTATGTCTTGGATATTGTTTAAAAAAATTAGTTGACAACTAATTTCTACTGGCAGCTTTCCATTCAAGCAAACATGTCCCGCGCTTAGTAGACATGACCTAGTACTGTGCCGGGGCTGAACTAAACTACGAGGAGATAAGTCATTATGTTTCATGGCTTGAGGATCTTGATACTGTCAAGAAAAAAAAATCCTGGACATTAAAATATTACTACTCAAAACGTGCGGCCACTAGCGTGCGTATTGAACTACGGTCACATCTATTTAGGAAAGATGGTAAGATTTTTACTATTTGTCCTCAGTGCATCTTTTGCAAACATTATTTTTCAGGCTAAATTTCATTTCTAAGTATGTTATTATGATATTCTTCAATAGGGACTCCTGATGATAGTTGTGCCTCAATGGATCGAGCATAAAGTTCGCATGACAATGGTTAGCTTACGGCCAAGACATCATACATTGCACTTTAGTGCATTTAAGATTTCTCGAAGCGAGCAAGTCTTAATAGTCAAAGACTGGAGCAAAATTGTGAAGGATTGCAGCAGAGAAGTACTAGGGGGCAGCAATCAGTAGCACGGCCCACAATTAGGAGACATGTTCATCTGCATGCTCCAGTATGATGAAGCAGGAGTGCTACACATGTTCTATGCTATTTTACCTGAGAGAGAGCAGTAGGAGTGATTAGCTAGCTAGAATGAGTTTGAAGATGATGATGTGCTACACTATGACTATGATGATTAAATAGCTAGTGTTGGTGGTAATCACTATGATGATTGTTATTAGCTAGTGTTGGTGGTGATTAGATAGCTACAC
>NW_025244543.1:0-2750 GCF_018294505.1 Triticum aestivum
TTGTCACACCCTAGTTAGCCATGCATTAGAGTGTTGCATCATGTTTACTTTTTCATCAGAAACCTGAAATGGGGATGACAGAACCCCCAGCCCCCTCTGAAACCAACTAGGGTTACTAAAAATAATTTTCAATGAACCTGAAATGCCCTTCTAAAATGCCCATCATTTTTGTCTTGGTTCAGAACCTCTGCCAAAAGTGATGCACATTTTTCTAGGCCAGCCTAGGGTTTTTGAATTAAATCATAAATATTTGAATTTGGGCATTTAAAATTATATAAAATATTTAAATGCTCAAATATCTCCAAACTAAAATGTTTCATGTTGGAAATAATCCAACTATGGACCAGGAGTAGTTTGGTGATTTTTGGAGTTGCCTAAGTATTTTATTAAATTAAACAAAGTTGCAGAAGAATTAAAAAAACAGAAACAGAAAGAAAATAGAAAAAACTTACCTGGCGCCACCACAGGCCCACCAGCCAGCCCACCTGGCCGGCCCAGCCCGGCCACCGCTCCAGCGAGCTGCTTGGCTTGCCAGGCAGGCAGCCAAGGTGCTCGGCGGCGGCACCGCAGCTCGCCACGCAGCTGCACGCCGCCCGGCCTCCCCCTCTCGCCGCCCTGATGGCCTGGACGAGCTCCACGTCGCGCCCCGACCCTCCTGGACACCTCCATTCGCCCCAGCTCCTCTCCCTCGCGCTCCCACGCCATGGCCGACGCCACCGTCGCCGCACCACCGTCGTAGCCGTGCTCCCCGTCGTCTCCACGCCGCGCCACCCTGTCCAGAAGCTCCACCGCCCTCTACTCCTTCGAGCTAGCCGAGCCCCGAGCGCTCGCGTGCCTCGAAGCCGCCGCACCAACCTCGCCCGAACCGCCATCGCCGGAGATCCCCTTCGCCGTCGCCGCCGCAGCAGCTCGTCCCCGACCCCGCCGTCCTCTCCATCAAGACCACAGTGAGCTGGGCTAACTTCCCCTTCCTCTCTTTCTCTCTCTCGAGCACCATAGCGAGCACACCAAGCTCACCCGCACGCGCCGTCGCGGACCTCGTCGCCGACGTACTTCCGGCCACACTCCGGCCACAAGATGGTGTCCATCTTACTCACCGAGTTCCGCAGCACCTAGCCAGCCACTCCCCGAGCCTCACCGACCCCTCTAGCGCCAAGTTCACCTTCGGCCGAACCCCGGTGGCCGCCAAAGTCGTCGCCGGCGCCAACTCCGGCCACCCCGACCCCAACGGACTCCGCCAAGAGCTGCGGTTTGTCCTCAGCTCCACTCCGGTGGTCTCCGCGGTCCATTTGGTGGCCGAAATGGCCAAAACCACTCCCGCCGCCGCGTCGGGCTCGCCGGCGGCTAAACGCCGGTAGCCGACATTGACTTTGACCACGGTTGGGCCCTGGTTGACTCCCCTGAGTCAATGACAGGTGGGGCCCAGCCCTGTTAATTAAACAGGATTAGTTTTAATTAAATTTTAATTAAAATAATCACCCTGACATGCGGGACCCACTGTCAGGTTTGACCCAGACCTGTTCAGTTGACCACTGACGTCACACTGACGTCAGGCTGACGCAGTAATTGATTTTCTGGATTTAAATTAAATCAGGAAATTCCAGAATATTATTTAAACTTCAAAAATTCATAACTTTTATTCTGTAACTCCAAATTGGACAAATTATATATGAAAAATGATCAGAAAAATCCAATCTATCCATCTGTACTATTTTCATGCATGATCAAACAAGTTAAATTGATGTTTCAAGCAGAACAAGGAAAAGCACTTTAAAAGGCCATATTTGAATTTGAAATTTGAATCTTTGATTCAAATTTGTTCAAACCCTTCTGGATTTTAGTTGCATTAGCCCAACACACTCATATTGCCATGTTTCATGCATGCATCATATTGTTGCATATTGTTTGGTGATGCTTGGGTATCGATGTCCTTTGCGACAAGTTCTGCCTCCGAGGAGTACTGCGATTACCCTAACGAAGAACCGTATCAGTGCATCGAACCATCAGGCAAGCAACCAACCATTTGATCATATCGATACAATCCCATGTTCTCGCTCCTGCTCTCTTTTACTGCATTAAGACAACGCGTTTCAAACTGCTGTGTGCCACGGTAGTTGAACCCATTTCCTCTGCATGACCTGTCATTGCCACAGTAACTAGATGAAACCCACTAGCATGTGTAGGAGTTGATTGAGCCATATGTATGTGTTGTTCCTACCTTGCTATGCCTGCTCTGCTTAGAGTCGTGTCAGGTCTGGTTCATCTGGGTGATGGGCTAGAGTGAAATGATTATGTCGGTAATGAGAGTGGTGTGGTGAACACGATTTGGTAAAGGTATCGATGAGAGGCCATGTAGGAGTACATGGTGGGTTGTTTCATTGAAGCCGACCTTAAGCACTGAGATCTGTATGCGTGATTTAAGAATCAGCTACTACCATACATTGGGCCCTGAAATATGACCCCGCTCGACTTCTTATTCACCCTAGCTCTCTGTCCAGGAGTTGCAAGTAGTTTCTGGTGTTTGTAGCCTACTGGAGGCCGTGGACAGCGCTGACCGTAGGGGTGGGCTGTGATGCGGTAGGTACGTGGCCGGGTGTACCGAATACCCGTTAGGTATCTCGGGAACCCTGTTCACATCGTTCGGGGCCGTATGGGAAACCTCGGCCGGACTCCCTGCGGATGGAACCCGAATAGGCGATAAACCTGGACTAGAGGCTTAAGTGTTTAGGTAGGTCGTGGTCTACACCCAC
>NW_025244544.1:0-2750 GCF_018294505.1 Triticum aestivum
AAAACTAAGCACCCTGAAATTCTTTGACAACTAAGCTGCTGGCTATATGATGTTGGCTATATATATTGTACGTATATAATGTGAAGAAACGAGTGGTAGTACTATACCAACTAAAAGATGAACTATAAGAAATACTAGTATGTACGTACTGAAGAGTTAAAGTAACGAGAAGAAACATAACATAGTTCTGCTGGGGGCTCAGCACAACACACACCTCAAATAAAACTAAGCACACCTGAAATTAAACTAAGCAACTAATCCGGTAGACACTGCATTAGAACCACCATGAGCAATGACACTGCCACCTTACTCGGAGTCCTCGTCCACGTCCTCGACTTTGTCCTTGTCCCACTTCCTCTTGGCCGATACTTGTTAGCTTGAACCGCACACTTGGCTCTTGCTCTTCATCCAACCCTTGTAGATATTGAAACAAAGGTAGCCATCCACTGCAGCGTAGTGGATGTGGTCTATATCTAGTACCTTCCACTACCATGCACGATGAAACATGTGCGGAGGTTTCTTCAGTTTACCGTATGAAGGATGAACCATGGTTCCTACCAGGGTCAACATTCAAGGCTGATCACCGGAGAGCACCAGCCCATTCTTCTGGAGGTCGAAGGGGTTGCCCAGGACTCGTCGTTCGTAAAGTCTACAGTGACGAATTTGACTCGGCCGCCCTTGAGGAAGTTCTTAAATTCCTCGCACTCAATGTCAGCATGGCATATGTGGTAGACCAAGCACAAGTTATGCACGTAAACCTAGATCACGGCGTGCTTCTTCTTCTCTCCTCCTTTAGATTCTTCTCTTTTCCCAGGACTGTGGTGTACTCAACATCTAGCCCAAGTGACCCACTCATTATTTGAGTTTTCGAACATCCGTCTGAAGCGAGCAAGGCATCCTTTCACCATCGCGGAAGAATGGGTGTAGATGACGTCGAACTCATCGCCGGTGATGGTTCTAACCTTGTACTGGCTGCTGATCATGGAGATTTGGGATACCCTGGATTTGGGAGGTGGGTTAGGATTAGTGGAACTGTTATAATGTGAAAGGACGGGACAACTAGGAGCAAACTGTCGTAATGTTAAAGGACGTCCGGGGATGAGTAGGAGCGAACTCCCAGCGGTTTTTCAATTGTAAAAATGCCGAGTGGTGTGTGCGAACGGCTGGGTAGTGGCTTGCCTGGTGGATAAATGGATTAATGCACAGTACTGTGGGGGGCCAATTAGAAGTCATGTCTACTCGACGCCCAATTAAATGGCTTTTGATGTCATGTCAAGCGTCGGGAAAATTACAGATGATATGAAGCTTTCCATGCTCCCGTGATAAGGCTTCTGAGAGCCCTTGGATCTGAGATCGAACGGTTCAATGGGTGAATATCCTATCCTGGAGGGTTATTCTGCAAATTTTTAGCAACTTAGCATGCGAACGTTCGATCTCAGATCCAAGGGCTGTCGGCAGCCCGTATCATGGTCGCGCCTACCACGACCGTCGCCTCGCTCGCGCGGTCGCGCCCTTGGAGATTTAACATGGTGCGTTAGGCTATCTGATGTTGGCATGTCATACATAGTCATCACTTATTCACTCATACTACAACAAGGTTAGCTATAAGGTTGGCTATACGAGTTTTTTTTACTTCTCTCTATCTCTTTCTTCGTAGTATTTATTGCATTTGCCAAGGAGTGACCTCTTCCAAAGAAATGGTGCTTAGATGAGGTGCTAAGGTCATTAAATGGCTTAGCAACTAAAGTCCCCAATGCATAGGTGCTTCGTTTTTTGTTGCTAAGTTTGCTTCATTTAATTAGCTATAGACTCAAAATTGTCTTTTCATCTAGGTACACGCGCTTAGCACCATTTCTTCCTGGGGTCACCAAACTAGTCTCTCTCTTCTTAATTAACTTGCCACATCAGACTTTATGCCTATGTGGCAGGCTTAGCACCCGTAGGAGCAAGTACAATAGTGGGCTATAAGCCCGCTTTACATGGCATTTTTGCATATGTGGAGGAAAGAGGCAAGGAAAAAGTGGAGGAGTGGGCTCTCATGCAAGAGCCAACCTCCACATGGTGGAACATTGGGAGAGGCACCTGTATGGACATGGTCAGGAATCGGGAGACTCGCGCCGGTTGTAGCGCCGCAGTTAAAATGATAATGGCAAGTCAAATCATGTGGCCCCACCTGTCCAACAGTAACTCACTGTCAAATCACAAAGCCCTATGTCTGCAGCAGCCTACTCCCTCATCTTCTCGCGTCTCTGTTGAACCGACTAGGCGGAATAGCCATGCCTAGCACGTGGGAAAAGCCCCGCCCTCGACTTTTAAATAGTACAGTATACTAATTTTGTATCCATGGATTGCACCATGGAGCAAAGCCTCAAGAAAATGGCGGTACACATGATGAGGACATCAATACAATTGTTACACCCACAGCCCCTGCTGCTATACATACTGGACCAATTACTAGAGCTCGTGCACGCCAACTAAATTACCAGGTACTTTTGTTTCTTGGTAATGATTCTAATGTTCATGAGAATATGATGCTGCCTAAATTGGATACATTTGTTTTGCTTACAAATGAAGGGCCTAGCTTGGAGAAGGATGAACATTGGAGCAAGAACAAGCATGGAGATGATGGCATGCGCAAGGGGAACAAGAACGGAGTTACAAGTGATGATTTCAGGACTTTGAAGCCACCATAATGGGTGCATGAAGCCTTGGACGAAATATACAAGATGCCACTTCATAAATTTCGTCCC
>NW_025244545.1:0-2750 GCF_018294505.1 Triticum aestivum
AAAAAAAAAATCATAAGAAGAACAAGAATGTAAGTAGTTATGAGCCGTGAATACCAGAGTTGGCAGGAGTACATACATACATACAAAAAAGAAGAAACAATTGTAACTTGGGCTGAACTCTGTTCGCAACGCAGAAACTCAATTTAACGGCCAATGAGTAAAAATTGCAGCGAAACAACGTGTCTTGTTAGTTTCATTTGTTTTCTTCAATTTACTGGAGTAGCAGGTTTTACAGGCTCCTAATCGTCAGGGTCGCCGCGAGAAACATGCATACCATTTATCCGACACTATAATCGCGTGTCTGAATTTGTGTATCTCAAAGGCATTATTTGCTCAGTATCCAATCTTCTTTAGTTTCAGCTACACAACTGCAAACTGGCTGGAACCCGCATGTTGCGTACAGCGCTATTTGATCCCACATGTGTGGACATAATACAGATTGAATCAACACCAGCTTCTTGCCCCGCTGGTGTTGAATCAAAACATATATGATCGTATTTTTCTGGAGTTGAAAAAAAATCTTTTAAGAAAACCTAAGTCAGTTCCTTCCATGACTCTGATAGTTCTGAACACATGTCCCCACAAGTTAGACACACATTGCTTCGGTTTGTCACATAGATGTGTTAATTCAGTTAGGAACAGGGATGTCTGCCACAAGGAATGGTTCAGCTGGTTCTGTGTAATGTATGTGCTTGGACGATTCTACCTACGGAAGAGCATCGAGAAGAGGGTTCGGAGTTGCTCAGTTTCACACCAGGGTGCAGCAGCAGGGTGGAGTAACAAATATGACACAACACCCGTCCTGCTGTGCAGCATCGGAAATTTTGAAGACATGCTAGTACTGAAGAATGTACTAAGTGATTTCGCGAAAAACAAAAAATATAAGAAGAACAAGAATGTAAGTAGTTATGCGCCGTGAATACCAGAGTTGGCAGGAGTACATACATACAAAAAAGAAGAAACAATTGTAACTTGGGCTGAACTCTGGTCGCAACGCAGAAACTCAAATTAACGGCTAGTGAGTAAAAATTGTATCGAAACAATGTGTCTTGTTAGTTTCATTTGTTTTCCTCAATTTACCGGAGTAGCAGGTTTTACAGGCTCCTAATCGTCAGGATCGCCGCGAGAAACATGCATACCATTTATCTGACACTATAATCGCGTGTCTGAATTTGTGTATCTCAAAGGCATTATTTGCTCAGTATCCAATGTTCTTTAGTTTGAGCTACACAACTGTAAACTGGCTGGAACCCGCATGTTGCGTACAGCGCTATTTGATCCCACATGTGTGGACATAATCCAGATTGAATCAACACCAGCTTCTAGCCCCGCTGGTGTTGAATCAAAACATATATGATCGTATTTTTCTGGAGTTGAAAAAATTCATTTAAGAAAACCTAAGTCAGCTCCTTCCATGACTGTGATAGTTCTGAACACATGTCCCCACAAGTTAGACACACATTGCTTCGGTTTGGCACATAGATGTGTTAATTCAGTTAGGAACAGGGATGTCTGCCACAAGGAATGGTTCAGCTGGTTCTGTGTAATGTATGTGCTTGGACGATTCTACCTACGGAAGAGCATCGAGAAGAGGGTTCGGAGTTGCTCAGTTTCACACCAGGGTGCAGCAGCAGGGTGGAGTAACAAATATGACACAACACCTATCCTCCTGTGCAGCATCGGAAATTTTGAAGACATGCTAGTACTGAAGAATGTACTAAGTGATTTCGCGAAAAACAAAAATCATAAGAAGAACAAGAATGTAAGTAGTTATGAGCCGTGAATACCAGAGTTGGCAGGAGTACATACATACATACAAAAAAGAAGAAACAATTGTAACTTGGGCTGAACTCTGTTCGCAACGCAGAAACTCAATTTAACGGCCAATGAGTAAAAATTGCAGCGAAACAACGTGTCTTGTTAGTTTCATTTGTTTTCCTCAATTTACCGGAGTAGCAGGTTTTACAGGCTCCTAATCGTCAGGGTCGCCGCGAGAAACATGCATACCATTTATCTGACACTATAATCGCGTGTCTGAATTTGTGTATCTCAAAGGCATTATTTGCTCAGTATCCAATGTTCTTTAGTTTGAGCTACACAACTGCAAACTGGCTGGAACCCGCATGTTGCGTACAGCGCTATTTGATCCCACATGTGTGGACATAATCCAGATTGAATCAACACCAGCTTCTAGCCCCGCTGGTGTTGAATCAAAACATATATGATCGTATTTTTCTGGAGTTGAAAAAATTCATTTAAGAAAACCTAAGTCAGCTCCTTCCATGACTCTGATAGTTCTGAACACATGTCCCCACAAGTTAGACACACATTGCTTCGGTTTGGCACATAGATGTGTTAATTCAGTTAGGAACAGGGATGTCTGCCACAAGGAATGGTTCAACTGGTTCTGTGTAATGTATGTGCTTGGACGATTCTACCTACGGAAGAGCATCGAGAAGAGGGTTCGGAGTTGCTCAGTTTCACACCAGGGTGCAGCAGCAGGGTGGAGTAACAAATATGACACAACACCCGTCCTGCTGTGCAGCATCGGAAATTTTGAAGACATGCTAGTACTGAAGAATGTACTAAGTGATTTCGCGAAAAACAAAAACCATAAGAAGAACAAGAATGTAAGTAGTTATGAGCCGTGAATACCAGAGTTGGCAGGAGTACATACATACAAAAAAGAAGAAACAATTGTAACTTGGGCTGAACTCTGTTCGCAATGCAGAAACTCAAATTAACGGCCA
>NW_025244546.1:0-2750 GCF_018294505.1 Triticum aestivum
GCTGTCTGGCCGAAACCCTCGCCGCCACCAATCAAGCGTCGCCGTGCCCCCTCGCCATGGCATAAGAAGAAAGAAAGCAGGAACGGGGAGAGGCAGATGGCGAAAGGCTGAGGAGCACCGTTCCTCCTGCTCCCCTCTTTATAAAGGGGTGGGGGCGAGGCTCGGCCGCCCCCTTTCGGCCAATCCGACTTCTTGAAGTGACAGCAAGCGGGGCCTCAACCGCCCTCCCTGCTCCACTGAAGGCTCAAGGGAATCGACCCGCACGCGCGCGACTACCCACGTCCCGTGCGCCTGCCATTCGCTCTGTGTCATGCATGCAATGAACGTGGCGCAAGGGGCGGGCGCAGTGGGACGCGTGGAATGATGGTTCCCATGCAAGGGCAGTAAATGGGAGGCGGCCCTACAGTCTCAAAGACACACACAAGCCGCCTCTTTACTGTCCACCACAAGGTGACGCCAGCATGCCCACGTCATGCGCACGCACGACCCCCACGTCGTGTGCGCAACGCAGGTCATGGGGAAGCACAGCGGATGGAACAGTGGCCGTGGTAAAAATCCGCCCCAACTACCCACGCACCGTTCTGGGCCTGGCCCAACAACGTGCTGCGCTTATGTGTGGCCCAGGCCCGGGGGCTCCTGTCGGTGTACAAAAGTAGGGGCTATGCTTTTGACCCCTCTACTTGTGCACGGGCAGTCAGAACCTCCCACCACAGTCACGCATAATAGGGCAGGAAAGGAAAGCCGGAGAGAAGCTGAGGCCACAAGGCAAGCAGAGCAACGACAAGGACCAAGGCCATGAAGATCAGATGGGCGAAGCAGGTTTTCCCGGCAAGGACCCTTGCTGGGGAAGCCTCAGCGGCCCCGGCAAGACCCTTGCTTGCGCAGTAGGCCCACGCCAACCAAAGTGAGCCACCCTTGAGCCCACCAGCGTTCGACAAAAGCGTTAGGACAGGGCTCGGGAGGCACCTCCGTGGTGGCATGCAGATCTTTGTGAAGACATAGAATAATCAAGATCAAGTGAGGATAGGAAGGCAACCATCCTCACCGAAGAAACCCACAAAGCCCCCGGCAAGGTCCTTGCCAGGGAAGCCAGCGTGCCATGGAAAGACCCTTGCCGGGACCTTGTCGGGGAAGCCAGCATGCCACGGCAAGACCCTTGCCGGGCCACCCAGCAAGGCCCTCACCAAGCGCACCGGCAGGGCCACTGCCAGGCCCGCGCCAGCCAAGTCTTCATCGCCGTTCACATACAGCTACCGACCCAGCCAGCTAGGCTGGCACCTACGTGGTAACATGCGACCCTTCGTGGTGGCTCCACCACCGTGCCACCTCCGCTGCATGCCTGCCTACATGGCGCCGCATGCATCACTGTCCAAGGAGCGTGTCGAAGCAAGAAGGAGCGGCGACGGAAGGGACGGGTCTCGCTCCCGTCCCCAATAAAGCGAGAGGACACCTAAGCCACGCATTAAATGCGTCTTGTCCTATAATACCAACGATAAGCTCGCGACGCTGTAGCACTTTCCACCTCCTGTGTGCCACTGTCGCAGCCCCTTTCATCTATAAAAGGAGGCCCATGGCACACGGAGGAGGGATTTGGCTTTTTGGAACCACACATCACCCAGAGCTAGTTCAAGAGCTCAAGAACACTAAATACATCCACCAAAGCAGGATCGTAGGGTTTTACGCATCTTTGCGGCCCGAACCTGGGTAAATCCTTTTGTGTCGTCTGCTGGTCCCACTCTCCTCACGATCCCCGCGCCCCACAACCGTAGAAGGGATTCCAGTGATCCCATAGGTGTCGTTTCCCACTGACAATTACGAACTTGTAATGCCCACGATGCGGCTATATCTCCCACGTGTCGAGGCACGACTTAGAGACATAACCGCATTGTGGTTGTTTCACAAGAAGGGTCATCTTTACGCAATCCCATGTACTGGACAAGAAAGGGATAAAGAGTTGGCTTACAATCACCACTTCACACAAGTACTTAAGTAAATCATACATTAATCAGAGTACACACATAGGCTCGTCTACGGACAAATCCAAAAGAAAGAAGACAACCCCAAATGCTAGATCCCTGATCGTCCCAACTTGGCTCCACTACTGATCATTAGGAAAAGACACATAGTAACAGCCAAGGACCTCATTGAACTCCCATCTGAGATCGGTTGCATCGCCTGCACTGGTATCATCGGGACCTGCAACTATTTGTAGTATCTTGTGAGTCACGAGGACTAGGCAATCTCAAAACCCGTGAGATCAGGACTATTTAAGCTGATGGGTAGGATGTGGTGATGAAGTGGAGTTGCAGCAATTGATAAGCAAAAAATATGGTGGCTAAAGGCGAGTACAAGAGTAAGGAGAGAAACTACGCAATGGCGTCATCTAGAAGTGATCAAGAAGTGATCCTGAAGACTACTTACATTCAAACATAATCCAAACCGCGTTCACTTCCCGGACTCCACCAAAAAGAGACCATCACGGCTACACACGCGGTTGGCGCATTTTAATTAAGTCAAGTGTCAAGTTCTCTACAACCGGATATTAACAAATTCCCATCTGCCACATAACTGCAGGCACGACTCTCGAAAGTTTATACCCTGCAGGGGTGCCCCAACTTAGCCCATCACAAGCTCTCATGATCAGCGCATGATATTCCTTCTCCCGGGAAGACCCGATCAGTCTAAGAATCCCGGTTACAAGACATTTCGACAATGGTAAAACAAGACCAGAAAGACCGCCCGGATGTGCC
>NW_025244547.1:0-2750 GCF_018294505.1 Triticum aestivum
TGAGATGCAGCAGTCATTGTATCATGGGCTGCAGCTTGGAGGCGAGATATCTCAGCCCTCCTCTTATACTCATCCGCCTCCTCTCTGGTTGTGTAGTATCTCCCTTTTGCCTGAAAGTCAAAGAAAGTAGAAGCAGGGAGAGCGACATGATAGGTGCGTCGTCTGTCAAAGATTAGTCGGTACTGGAGGAACTGATCGTTCCTCTCAACAAAACGATGACGAACCATAGCCTCATAATCTAAATAAGCAGGAGGCAACTCAATATCATCCTCACGTATAGTTATACCAAGAAAATTAGCTAAACGGGTTGCATAAATTCCACCAAAGAAATCTCCATTAAATCTATTATGATGCAACCTACATGCAACAATGGCAATGGCTCCCAAATTATAATGTTTATCTCCTAACACAGCACTCCTGAGAATACTGAGGTCAGGGACACACATGTGACATGCTTCATCCTTACCATTTATGCACCTACCTATGAGGAGAGAAAAATAATGTATAGCAGGAAAATGAATGCTCCCTATGGTAGCTTGTTCTATGTCTCTAGATTCCCCCACAGTTATACTAGCAAGAAAATCTCTAAATTCAGATTTGCGAGGTTCACTAGTACTACCCCATTGTGGAAGTTTGCAAGCAGTGGTAAAATCCTCTAAGTCCATAGTATAAGAATTTTCATAAAGATCAAATAAGACAGTTTGAGAATTTCGCGAAGATGAAAATTCAAACCTCCTCACAAAGGAACTAGTGAGATAGTGGTACTGGCGGCACTTATCTGCCTCGAAGCTCAGAAGATCAGCGTTACACATATATGCGTTAAATTCTTCCTTGATTCCTGCTTGATCCATGAAGTCCTCGGAAGGCAATTCACAAGGCCGCACTGGGGCGTCCCTTGGTGGTTCATCATCAGCATCACGCATTGCAAGCCTGGGTTCTTGCTTCCTTGAAGGACCACCTTGGTACATTTTCCTAAACATATTTCTTCCTCGGAAAAATTTCTGAAATTTTTAGTAACTTCAAATAAAAGTGAACCAAGCTCAACAAAATTGATAGCAACTACTCCTATAAGTGCCTAGAGACTATATCATGCATTAGAACTACTTGGAACCATATACATTTGACATGCAAGCTTAAGAACATGGTCACCTAGACAGCACAAATTTGCAATGAATAAAGCACTAGAGCAAAAACTAATTGGACCAATGGAGGAGTCACATACCAAGGAACAATCCCCCAAAGCAGTTTTGTGAGAGGTGCTTTGAGCAAGGAGATCAAAAATCGCAGCAAAATGAGCTAGAACTCGTGGTTGAGCTGGATGGTGATTTTTTTGGGAGGAAGAAGAAGTGTGTGGGTGCAGGAATAAGTGGAGGGGAGCCACCATGGGCCCACGAGGCAAGGGGCGCGCCCAGGGGGGTGGGCGCGCCCTGGACCCTCGTGGCCAGGTGCTTGCTCCCCTTATGTGTTCTCAGTGCCAAATATTCTCAAATATTCCAGAAAAAATCATATTAAATTGGCAGGGCATTTGGAGAACTTTTATTTTCGGGGTATTTGTATATTGCACGGATAATTCAAAAAACAGACAGAAAAATACTATTTTTACTTTATTTCAACTAAATAACAGAAAGTAAAAGGAGGGTACAGAAAGTTGTGCTTTCTAACTTCATCCATCTCATGCTCATCAAAAGGAATCCACTAACAAGGTTGATCAAGTCTTGTTAACAAACTCATTCCGAATAACATGGGACCGGAGAAATTTCGAATAACACTATGTTACCTCAACGGGGATATGCACATCCCCAATAATAAGAATATCATATTTCTTCTTGAGAGTAGGTAGAGGAAATTCAAAACCTCCAAAAATAATTGATGGAATTTTTCCAATAGAATTTATACTGTGGACTTGAGGTTGTTTCCTCAGAAAGTGTACCGTATGCTCATTACCATTAACATGAAAAGTGACATTGCCTTTGTTGCAATCAATAATAGCCCCTGCAGTATTCAAAAAGGGTCTTCCAAGAATAATAGACATACTATCGTCCTCGGGAATATCAAGAATAACAAAGTCCGTTAAAATAGTAACATTTGCAACCACAACAGGCACATCCTCACAAATACCGACAGGTATAGCAGTTGATTTATCAGCCATTTGCAAAGATATTTCAGTAGGTGTCAACTTATTCAAATCAAGTCTACGATATAAAGAGAGAGGCATAACACTAATACCGGCTCCAAGATCACATAAAGCAGTTCTAACATAATTTCTTTTAATGGAGCATGGTATAGTAGGTACTCCTGGATCTCCAAGTTTCTTTGGTATTCCACCCTTAAAAGTATAATTAGCAAGCATGGTGGAAATTTCAGCTTCCGGTATCTTTCTTCTATTAGTAACAATTTCTTTCATATACTTAGCATAAGGATTCATTTTGAGCATATCAGTTAAACGCATACGCAAGAAGATAGGTCTAATCATTTCAGCAAAGCGCTCAAAATCCTCATCATCCTTTTTCTTGGATGGTTTGGGAGGAAAAGGCATGGGTTTCTGAACCCATGGTTCTCTTTCTTTACCGTGCTTCCTAGCAACAAAGTCTCTCTTATCATAACGTTGATTCTTTGATTGTGGGTTATCAAGATCAACAGCAGGTTCAATTTCTACATCATTATCATTGCTAGGTTGAGCATCGACATGAACATTATCATTAACATTATCACTAGGTTCATGTTCATTACCAGATTGTGTTTCAGCATCA
>NW_025244548.1:0-2750 GCF_018294505.1 Triticum aestivum
CACACGCTTCACCAAGGAGGAAAATGGCTTGGCCTCTTGCTCCTGGTGAGAACACATGCACTACATTTTCTTCTATGGCCCTCACGGCCTTGCCTTCCATTACTCAGCGTGAGATATATATAGACATGGCCAGGGGCTAATAGCCCGATGCACGTCCCATGCACACGCACGCACACATAGCCGGCCACAATACTCGCCACTAGCACGACCTTCATGCACGTACCCACTAATGCATGACCTTTTACTATGGCTAGTAGTGCACGGGTGACCCATCTTTCCTGGAATCTCTCCCGGACCTGCACCACCCGCTAACAAACTCATGCATGCAGTCAACAAGCTAACAAATCACACCAGTCCTCTTGGCTCCAACGTACTGATCCATCCAGCCCGTCTTGCTTCAACCCGTCCACGCACTTGCCTCGTCGCGTCTTTGCCGACTCACACGACCTTGCCGCCTTTTGCTGTATCACACGACCTTGCCGCGCCCTCCGACTCAACCTGAACCAACCCATCTCGCTCCAGCCTTGTCGCGTCTTGCCGACTCTCATGGCATCACCGTATCACACGACACAGTCAGCATCTCGTCGTGCTCGCCGCATCGCACGGCACCCGGCATCTCGCCTCCTCTGCACATCTTCGCCGAAACTTTGCCGGACCAGCTACTCTCTAAACTATGCTACATGCATAACGAAAGCAAACTAAAATGCTGATACAATAATATCAAGATTATTACTAACATTTTAGCACTACAATGGTGATCGCGGCTAGCTAGAATCGTACACGTGGGATGTTGCAACGGTCACCACGGTGACCACGGATTTACTGGATTTTTGCTACAATGGTCACCGCGGCTAGCTGGAACCATGCACGCGGGATGCTACAACGGTCACCAAGGTCACCATGGGTCACTGGATTTTTGCTACAACGGTCACTATGGCTAGCTGGAACCGTGCATGCGGGATGCTGCCAACGGTGACCACAGCGAGTATGATGTGCTGGAGAGCAGCAATGGCAACGCGGGATACTGAAGAGCTGCAATTGTGATGGCGGGGGCACCCTAGGAGCTGCAATGGCGACGGTTGCGAGCTGGTGGTTGCTGGAACCAGCAATCAGCGGTGCTACTTCGTGCACCGTGTTCTGCTGCAACCGGCCACGACATCTCTCCGGCGGCCACGAGCTTTTTTGGCGCAACGAGATTTTTGCTGGAACTGGCATCCTCGTTTGCTACAACCGGGCACAGGGTTTGCTGCCAACGGCCACGGCGGCCCTAGGTGACATCTTTGTCAGAGCTCGATGACCAATGGGGCCCATCAACAGGGACGTCGCCGGCGGTGAGCAAGGTGGGCCATTTTTACCTCACGCTAGATGTGCCAGGGGCGATCCGCGGTGTTGGTTGACGTTTCCTATTGTTTCTCTGTGGACGAGAGGTGAACGAGGACGAAGATTAGGCTGTAATCAAACGGTTGTTAGCAGAGCATATCGGACGGCTGCGGGCCTACCGGCCCAAATTTGGGCCGGTGCGCCGGCATAGAGTACTGCCCTTGTGGGAAAGGCACGTTTGTTTACTTGCCACGCTATCATAAAAGGAAAATATTTGTGTCATGACGTTTTCTAAAAGTAAATGGCATAGGATAAGTTACAGCGATGAAAAACAAGGAACCTAATTAATACTTCCCATAACCTTTTCGCTGCAAAAACTGGCACTGGCCTCCATCCATTGAATCTTGTTCATATAAAGCTACTTGTGTTGTTCCTCTCGGCCTCACTCAACGGAGGAACCACACCAAAACCCAATGTTCGTCGGAGTGCCTCCTTCACTGAGGTGAGAAGCTTCATGCATGACCCCGACGTCTGGTATGTTTTCTCTATCTCGTCCATCCAACTATTCATTTTGCTAATATCACCCTCTCTCCCTTTCCTTACCCCATGGCACTAGCGGGATGCCACCATAGTTATCCATCCATGCCATCTTCCTCCTCCATATATGTACCATGGTAAATTATCTCGCCTATAAGTGTCCTTTTCCCACCTTTTTTACTTGTTGCCTAAGAAGTTCATTAACAACGGTGGTGCAGCATAGGTTGTTCAATCCGCCGCTTTGGGAAACACTTCTCAAGTTTTTATATCTTGGTTGGGCCAAACGGGCGAAATTTTACTTATTGTTCATTCATATCTGACCAATGTTTGAAGAGATTTCAAACTTTTTCAGCTTTACTGAATCAGTTCAGAATACATGTGCCCCTGTAATATTTTCATCAAAGTATAAATATTTTCTTATGTAGTGTAATTTACGAAAAAGAACCCCATTTAGCTACCAAATATTTACTAACCTTTACCTCTTTTTAGTCACAACACTAACAATCAAGCACTTGCAGAACATCTGTAGCATGACCGTCCTCGATGACTTGCCCGAGTCGGTCATCATCCAAGAGATACTCGTTAGGTTGCCGGTAGAGGACATCCTCCGGTGTCGTGCTGTCCGCAAGTCATGGCGTCATGCCACCACCACCAAGGACTTCCTCCTGGCGCACCACCACCACCAGCCGTCACTCCCAGTCATTCACCTTATCAAGAGTGATGGCCATGTCTTTGACCACCATCTCTCTGTATTTTGTCACACTAGTCCTGGTGCCGCAAGTCGCAAGCTCAATCATCGGACCATACTCCGGTATCCCAACACCCGTCCCCACGAAGACAATCTGGTGATCCATGCTGTATGTGATGGCCTCCTTATAATCTCCTTCCATGAC
>NW_025244549.1:0-2750 GCF_018294505.1 Triticum aestivum
AAAACTAAGCACCCTGAAATTCTTTGACAACTAAGCTGCTGGCTATATGATGTTGGCTATATATATTGTACGTATATAATGTGAAGAAACGAGTGGTAGTACTATACCAACTAAAAGATGAACTATAAGAAATACTAGTATGTACGTACTGAAGAGTTAAAGTAACGAGAAGAAACATAACATAGTTCTGCTGGGGGCTCAGCACAACACACACCTCAAATAAAACTAAGCACACCTGAAATTAAACTAAGCAACTAATCCGGTAGACACTGCATTAGAACCACCATGAGCAATGACACTGCCACCTTACTCGGAGTCCTCGTCCACGTCCTCGACTTTGTCCTTGTCCCACTTCCTCTTGGCCGATACTTGTTAGCTTGAACCGCACACTTGGCTCTTGCTCTTCATCCAACCCTTGTAGATATTGAAACAAAGGTAGCCATCCACTGCAGCGTAGTGGATGTGGTCTATATCTAGTACCTTCCACTACCATGCACGATGAAACATGTGCGGAGGTTTCTTCAGTTTACCGTATGAAGGATGAACCATGGTTCCTACCAGGGTCAACATTCAAGGCTGATCACCGGAGAGCACCAGCCCATTCTTCTGGAGGTCGAAGGGGTTGCCCAGGACTCGTCGTTCGTAAAGTCTACAGTGACGAATTTGACTCGGCCGCCCTTGAGGAAGTTCTTAAATTCCTCGCACTCAATGTCAGCATGGCATATGTGGTAGACCAAGCACAAGTTATGCACGTAAACCTAGATCACGGCGTGCTTCTTCTTCTCTCCTCCTTTAGATTCTTCTCTTTTCCCAGGACTGTGGTGTACTCAACATCTAGCCCAAGCGACCCACTCATTATTTGAGTTTTCGAACATCCGTCTGAAGCGAGCAAGGCATCCTTTCACCATCGCGGAAGAACGGGTGTAGATGACGTCGAACTCATCGCCGGTGATGGTTCTAACCTTGTACTGGCTGCTGATCATGGAGATTTGGGATACCCTGGATTTGGGAGGTGGGTTAGGATTAGTGGAACTGTTATAATGTGAAAGGACGGGACAACTAGGAGCAAACTGTCGTAATGTTAAAGGACGTCCGGGGATGAGTAGGAGCGAACTCCCAGCGGTTTTTCAATTGTAAAAATGCCGAGTGGTGTGTGCGAACGGCTGGGTAGTGGCTTGCCTGGTGGATAAATGGATTAATGCACAGTACTGTGGGGGGCCAATTAGAAGTCATGTCTACTCGACGCCCAATTAAATGGCTTTTGATGTCATGTCAAGCGTCGGGAAAATTACAGATGATATGAAGCTTTCCATGCTCCCGTGATAAGGCTTCTGAGAGCCCTTGGATCTGAGATCGAACGGTTCAATGGGTGAATATCCTATCCTGGAGGGTTATTCTGCAAATTTTTAGCAACTTAGCATGCGAACGTTCGATCTCAGATCCAAGGGCTGTCGGCAGCCCGTATCATGGTCGCGCCTACCACGACCGTCGCCTCGCTCGCGCGGTCGCGCCCTTGGAGATTTAACATGGTGCGTTAGGCTATCTGATGTTGGCATGTCATACATAGTCATCACTTATTCACTCATACTACAACAAGGTTAGCTATAAGGTTGGCTATACGAGTTTTTTTTACTTCTCTCTATCTCTTTCTTCGTAGTATTTATTGCATTTGCCAAGGAGTGACCTCTTCCAAAGAAATGGTGCTTAGATGAGGTGCTAAGGTCATTAAATGGCTTAGCAACTAAAGTCCCCAATGCATAGGTGCTTCGTTTTTTGTTGCTAAGTTTGCTTCATTTAATTAGCTATAGACTCAAAATTGTCTTTTCATCTAGGTACACGCGCTTAGCACCATTTCTTCCTGGGGTCACCAAACTAGTCTCTCTCTTCTTAATTAACTTGCCACATCAGACTTTATGCCTATGTGGCAGGCTTAGCACCCGTAGGAGCAAGTACAATAGTGGGCTATAAGCCCGCTTTACATGGCATTTTTGCATATGTGGAGGAAAGAGGCAAGGAAAAAGTGGAGGAGTGGGCTCTCATGCAAGAGCCAACCTCCACATGGTGGAACATTGGGAGAGGCACCTGTATGGACATGGTCAGGAATCGGGAGACTCGCGCCGGTTGTAGCGCCGCAGTTAAAATGATAATGGCAAGTCAAATCATGTGGCCCCACCTGTCCAACAGTAACTCACTGTCAAATCACAAAGCCCTATGTCTGCAGCAGCCTACTCCCTCATCTTCTCGCGTCTCTGTTGAACCGACTAGGCGGAATAGCCATGCCTAGCACGTGGGAAAAGCCCCGCCCTCGACTTTTAAATAGTACAGTATACTAATTTTGTATCCATGGATTGCACCATGGAGCAAAGCCTCAAGAAAATGGCGGTACACATGATGAGGACATCAATACAATTGTTACACCCACAGCCCCTGCTGCTATACATACTGGACCAATTACTAGAGCTCGTGCACGCCAACTAAATTACCAGGTACTTTTGTTTCTTGGTAATGATTCTAATGTTCATGAGAATATGATGCTGCCTAAATTGGATACATTTGTTTTGCTTACAAATGAAGGGCCTAGCTTGGAGAAGGATGAACATTGGAGCAAGAACAAGCATGGAGATGATGGCATGCGCAAGGGGAACAAGAACGGAGTTACAAGTGATGATTTCAGGACTTTGAAGCCACCATAATGGGTGCATGAAGCCTTGGACGAAATATACAAGATGCCACTTCATAAATTTCGTCCC
>NW_025244550.1:0-2750 GCF_018294505.1 Triticum aestivum
ATTGCCTTAGCTAGGGTGCAAAACTGAGTGTTATATGAGAGGTTTCAAATTTATTTTATGCTCTATTCCGTTTCTATCAATCTGCTTGAAATATTGGAGGAAAACAAAATAACCGTAGGAAATCTTTAGCTTCTCTTCCATCTCCTCCCCTTCCTACATCATACGTCTCCCATGGAAACACCTGCAGAGAAAAAAGATGAATCCAGAGCTGATATGCTAGCTTCTTGGTCAGAGCAGATAAGGGGTACAACATGGGCTACTTGGATGGATATGGCGAGTGTTTTGTCATGTCAAACGCCGCTAAAGCTGGGGTTTTACCGTTCCACGGCTGCGAGGACTTGGGGTTCGAGAGCAATTACTGTGGTCTCACTGATACACCTGAGGGGATATTAATGCAGCTCTGGAAATAGAGATAGGCCAGGAAGTGGCACTGGAAGCAGCAAAGGTCCTTGCAGAGTACTCGCGCATGCCGCGCACCGAGGTTAATAGGGAAAAAGCAAGGAACGCCACGCGTGACCTCCCACTAATGGTCTGCGAGGGCTCAAGAATCAATCGTATCGGGGATATAATGAGAAACAGTTGGAAAACCCGAACGAGGCTTCCTCCACAAACTGTTAGACTCATATTAAAATAGTAGCTCCTCTCCACACATAAATGTCTCAAAAACCAAGTGGTCATCACCCGCGAGGAAGGGCGCAAACTAATAGATATTCAGATAACTACACTGGCGGGTCATAGACGTGTTGTTCATGATCTAGCATTCGATTATGGCAGCTGCACAACACAAAATAACAATCACAAATGAGTGTTCACTCCATTTTTATATACAAGGCCACAAACTCAAATTACAGGTATCAAGTAAAATTTAATACATGTTTTGCAACCCAACTTATTTTCTAGTTTACCAGAATCATTAATACACTGCATACATGCAAGAAAACTGAATGGAGGAAGAAACTAAGTATCATTATGACTACACGCATGCAACTATGAAACAAGTTGCTAGTACGAGGAACCATCATTAATTTTTGCCTCGATTATTGTTGGTGGCCTTGTATAAATGCAAAATGTATATTCCATAGTAGTCTTGTATAAGTAAACGGAGGGAGTAACTCTTATCCTAAATAGGGCATCATTCATAAGTTCTCGCCTCGCCCCCGCCATTGATCTGGCTGCCCAATACACATTGCAGGGTCATCCTGATCACAAGACGTCTCCTGCTGTGGAGGTCACCGCCCGGCTTGCTACCATGGTCATCCCGGTATCTGCCACACGTGTGATATATCAGAGTTCCGCCCACACGCCCTGTGTAGCATAATCAGGAGGCAGCCCGCACGGGCCAGGTGTGGGCGAACATTAGAACGGCCCACACCTATGAGCACAGCTATGCGTGCCAGACGCCCAACAAATACTATGCATCCCCACCCCGCGCGTGTGGCACGAAGCAAATGTGCCCACACGTCGTGGCCCAGCTACGTTAGTTACCCGCGGGATGACGCTTTAGTTACCCCGGGGATGGCAACTTTAGTTATTCGGGATGACAAATGTAGTTGTAAAAGCATGGCAACTCTCTCTGTTTTGGTTAACTATAGTTGCCATGTCTAATTTATGGTAGTTGTTGTGTGTAATCAAACCATAGTTGCTGTGTGTGATTAACTACTTGCCACATGTGGTCAAACAGTAGTTAACATGTGTGTTTACCTAATTGCCACGTACGCACAACTGCAGTTGCCATCTACAAACGAATCATAGTTGCCATGTGTGTTTACCTAGTTGCCACATACGCACAACTGCAGTTGCCATCTATCACCGTACGAGCATCGTGTGGGCGAAGAGCAGTTCACCCACACGCGCATGGACTGGATGGTGACTGTGTGGGCGGGAACTGGTTCGCCCACATGGCGCAGCTAGCAACCCCGCGCTATGGGTCGTATGGGCCAGCGCTCTAACACCCACACAACAGCTATGCCTACGTGGCACTGAAATTCCAACAGATTCCTTTAAGATTCGTGCAAAACATAACAGAAGGAGATCAACACATGTGGGTGAAGTGCAGACATGCCACACAGGTGGGAGTTATCATTTTTCTTTTTGTTTTGAAATGGATATCCGTGCAACTGTAAATTTGACCCAAATTATATGGACTGCTTCAATTTGTTGTGGACTTATGGTTCACCCCTGTTTGGCGACTCTTATGGTGCACGTTGGCTAGTTTCTTGGTCATCACCTTGTATTTGTTGCCAGATGAATTTTGAGTTTTCAACCCACTCCAGTTTACAATTGTAATTATGTGTAAATAAGTATTTGTTTTCTTATTTATTTTCATGGTAAACTCGATTGGTCTCATTTTCACCATCGTAGAAGAGATAAGTTTTAGGTGCCACAAAAAAATATGCTCAGATCCTTCCGTTTTTTGCATTTACTCGGTGTTGACATTCAAAAGTGGCATAAACCTAAATGTGGCTCAAAAGAGTGCTCGGCGTACTGATCGGCCGGTTACACACCCAAGACCACCAGAGAAGGAGAAGTGTTCTCCATGAAAAATCTTCATCTCATCAAGGCGAATGATTTTGATATTTGAATCACCTCAATCCAATGTCGTATTCAAAATTTACACCCAAAGCAATGCATCCCTGCCACTAATTAAAAGTTTTAGCTGGCACCAAACACCCATATAGCAACATCAACAGATTTGGAAGCCTGACTGTCCAGCAAAAGTACACTATCTCTAGCAGAGGAGTGGATGTTGA
>NW_025244551.1:0-2749 GCF_018294505.1 Triticum aestivum
TACACGGTGTTGGAGTTGGAAGCACGGTCCATAAGTAGCCGAAACACCTTAGGAGACACAACTCACAACACAAACAAAATTGGGTTAAGTTGGGGTGGCGGAAGTGTATAGTGGTCAAGTCTATGCGGAAGTGGTGGTGGTGGTTGATGAAGAAGAAACCGTCCCTAAGTAGCCTAGACACCTTAGGAGACTCAAATCACTCCTCAAGCAACCACGAATGCGATGGGGAACAAAATTGGTTAGGTTGCGGAAGTCGGTGGTGGTGTGGCGGAGGATGTGGTGGAAGCCCTAGGCAAATATGCCAAAGTTCCAAAACTTTGATGGGGTCAAATGGTTTTCGTGGTATTTTTGTGAGAAGGGGGATGTCAAGAGCTTCAAAACGAGCTAAAGAACGCGAAAATCGGACTCCGGATGAATTAGTTATGGCCGAAACAAAATTTGAGCGAAATCAGTTTTTACAGGTAACGGACGTCGTGACAAGGTCAGATGTCCGGGGGCCGGACGTCCGGGCGGGCTTGGAAATCCATAAATTCGGCTCGGGTTAGGGGTTCCGGTCGTCCGGAAAAGGTCGGACGTCCGTTCGTTCCAGGGGCTCCAGATGTACGTAAAGTGTTGGTCGTCCGAGGGTCGGGGTCAATGCGAGATGCGAGTTTCGGGACGCGATTTTGGGCGGAATTTGGGGATTTTGGGGTCAAAATAGAGGGGATTTTCATGGATGAAAGATGGGGAAACTTGGGGAGATGCTAGATCCACTTGAAACCAAGCAAATCTATGGATCAAATCCAACAAAACTTCGTCAAATCAACAAATCACAAAAAAATTTAAGGCTATTTTTTGGTCGGGATTTTCGAAATTGGGGAAGAACAGAACAAAATTAGGCTAGAAATGAAGAGGGGAGGCTCCGAAATCATGATCAACGTGGCTCATGATACCAAGATGATATCATGAGACAAGTTGGCTCTCATCCAAGATGATGTAGGTTTGAACCCTAATCGGCCGATCTTTCACGAACGGAGCGGATCCCACGAAGAACACGAAGAACACGAGGAGGGAAACGAGGGGAAAATCACAAGGGGAACACAAGAGAACACTCAAACCAACAAGTATGATCACACATGTGCTAGATCCTCGAAACACGGTAGGAGATACAAGATCCAAAGTCAACAACGGACGGTACATGGTAGCCGGTTCTTCTCCAAAGGAGGTCTTGAGTTCTTCCCTAACAAGGGGTCTTGAATCCGCTTGGGGGATCTTCTCCGGTGGAGGCTCAAATCTCCGAGGAGAAGGTAACCAAGTGGATGAGCAAAGCTCTCACACGAAATATGAGCTAATCCTTTGCTAACCCTCAAATGGTGGAGGTGGAGGAGTATATATAGTCTAGGGCCACGAAGGGGTAAGTGAGGGTGAAGGGATACATGGGCTCGGCCCGATACACTGTGCACAGACAGGCGTCGGACGTCCGACGGGTACCGAATGTCCGGTGGCTCGCGAGGGTGCGGTCGTCCGGTACTTGTCGGACGTCCGGTGTTTTGGCTCGGGGAAGCCATCGTCGGATTTCCGGACAGGGCCGGTCGTCCGGGCGCTGGAGGATGTTGGACGTCCGGTCAGCGTCGGTCGTCCGACCGCTGTAGGTCTCGCTGGCTGGGACTTGGGCTGGCTGGTGAAGACTCCAGGCGTCGGACGTCCGGTCCAGACCTGATAGAGGCGAGGGTCCCGATCTTTCGATGAGATGATAACTATCGATTTGGTGAAGATGACTTTGACGATCCGACTACAAATGTGCACAACGTTGCGCCTTAGCAATCGCTAAACCAACTCCGAGAGGTTATTGACCACGCTGGAGCACAATCAACCTGACCACGAAGGTCTATTCCTGCAAGCAATCGAAGAACGAGCAAGAATATGATAAAGCAATCTGAATATTGCGAATATATATGAAGTATTGATAATGGTGGGGATCCGTAAGCGGTCTTGGTCTGGTCGTTGGACACAAACGAAGTACACGAAGTTGCAATGGCTAACTTTTAACTAAACAAATCCCAAGGAAAAGCTACTACATGGATCTACTTATATAGGAGCAAGGGGTGGCGGCCAAGGAGGTGGGAGGACGTCCCAAGGCAGCCTAAAACTAAATCTAGGTCGTACAAGGCCAATGGGCCGAAGTGGAGGTGATGTAACACCTTTGGACTTGTAGTTTGACTCGGATTCTGCTGCAGCATCAGATTGTATTGTCCACAACTCAACGCTCCGGACGAATTTGAAGATGATTCCAATTGTGTTGGAAAGTGCACGAAATCTAGTTTCCAACAAAAAAAGAATCACCCAATTCGGAGTCCGTATGAAAAACTTGTGTGCGTTTTGAGTCAGGTATGTCTGTGCAGTCCGAATCTGAATCCAGAACGTGAGAGACTTGGACTCTGTCTTCTCTTGGGCCAAAAGTGACGTGAGAGAACTTTTTGGACAGCAAATAAACATCTCTTTCTTCCTTATCTTCATATGTGGATTGTACAAATGTCCCATACACCTGCAATTAGACAAAACACAAAAGTGTGTGAAGTATTTTTGTTCTGGATAACATAAATAGATTATTGAATAGTTTGCACTAGAAATCACCTGACAAATATGCATATATGCAATATTTTTGGTCATATCCAAGGTAGTCATGTCCTCATCATCCTCCCCTTCTTGAAAATAAAGCCGTCCTCGGCGTTGCTTAATCTGAAATGTGGCTAACAAAAGAGACAAGGTG
>NW_025244552.1:0-2749 GCF_018294505.1 Triticum aestivum
CAACTCATAAAATCCATATCAGTACCAACGAGGCTAACTTTATTAATTCTCAAATCATTACAATCTCCTGTTTTTCCATTACATGCCTCAATTCAATACCTCTATATAAAAGAAAATGTTCTCACTACCACTACTATATTATTTCTGTTACAAACTCAACTATTTATCACAAGTCTCCTTCTCCTTCGGACAACCTCTGGCAAAGTGCCCTGCTCCATTACAACGGAAACACATTACTTCTGACAGGTTTCGAGGTTTCCTCATGATCACATAGCCTCCTTGGGTCCTTATCTTCCCTCTTGGGCAATCGTTGAAGTAGTGCCCTGAATTTTTGCACCTGAAACATGTGATATGACTCAGGTCTTTCTTTGTGGAAATTGGGTTGTTCCTGGAATCCAACCTACTTCTCTTTCTGGACTTTTCCATTCCAATCAGGGCTTCTATTTCCAATGGGTCATACTCTACTTCCTCTGTCGGGAATTCTACTAGATCTCCATTCAGACAATCTTGGGAGATGTGTCCTTCTTCTCCACATGAATAGCATGACTTGGTGCAGGCTTTAATTTTGTTTCCTTTGTGTGTGCCCTCAACATCTTCCTTCGTCACAGGTTCTTCTAACATCTCCATGAGGGCTCCTTTTATTTCTTCTTTCTTCTGCTGGATGGTTCTTTGTACCATGGGGTAAATGTGACACTGAGCAGGGTAGTGGGTAGTCCCTTCACACAAGAAACAAGTAATCTGTCTAGTTGGGCATTCTTCAGTTGGGTGACTTCCTTCACAATTAGGGCATTCATCCTTGTGTTCCTTATGGGTGTGTCCGATTTCTCCACAAATCTTGCATGCACAAGGTTTCTTCATATCCTTTCCATAAGGCTTCAACTTCTGGGACACAAACTGAGACTTTAGCAAAGTCAACTTAAATTCTTTCCAAGTGGTTACTCCTTGCCATCCATTGATGGTTTGGTACATCCTCCACCAAGTATCAGCACCTCTTTCAAAGCACTGGAGGGCATGCTGGGTCATATCCTTTCCGACTATAGGGTTGTTCTCCATATGATCCTCCATGTTCTGAATCCATCGGTCTGTCTCCAATTGACTCATCGGTCCAGAAAATACAAGCTCATCTCCATTCATCCTCTATTGGGTTCAAGGGTTTGGGGTGAGATAAGAGAGATCAAGAGAGAGGAATGCACACAATACAAACAAAAGTTTTGAAAAGACAGATTTTTGTTGTGGCTGTCGAAAAAACATCAAACAAATGACAGCTCACAAACGTCGCATCTAACGTAGGTATATAATAGGGGTTTGGTCTTCTAAAGGTCAATAAATCTTCAACGTCCCCAAACTCTTCAAGCCTTGTTCATGCCTCCAATGGCTTCTTCCGATCATGCTTGTCTTTCTCAAGTTCTTTTGCCAGATCACCTCTGTTGACGCGAAGTCTCTCGCGACATCCTTTAATATTTCCGGAATTGCATTCCAAACTTTTGGGTTTCAACATCCGTGGCTGAGCCGTGGTTCTACTTTCCTTCAGTTCATGACGAATCTCTGGTACCTCGGGGTTTTGCTTCTCCAGCTTGGCTACTTCAGCTTCTGGTTCCTGAGTTTCTTCACGAAATACTTCTTTGCCGAATACTGCTTCTGCAGGTCCCTCCTAAACTTCCTGATGTAATATTCCAGATCCTGGTGATGTACCAGCTATGTTAAAACTGCATCCTTCGCTGACAGATGCTCCTTCAGCGTTCTACCATTCAATTTTTTCCATGCATCTGCACGCTTAACTCCGCATGGTGACAATAGAATAGGCGGGCAATAACACCATCGTTAGCCATGTCTATGCCCATGTTACTGCCATGAGCTTTCATTTCATGATTGATATCTCCTGTCTTAGAGTTTTCTTGACAAAACTTTGAGTTCTAATGCTCCATGTTCCGGTCCTTCTCCGATACACCTTGATCCCGGGTATTGACAGGTTTCATAGTCTGCCAAGTTCCATAAGGGGTGCCTTCCTAGGTCATACAAATCCGGAAATTCTTCAAAGCCTTCAAATTCTCCTAGTCTTCGGAGTCTTCAACCGTTGTAGTTTCCATTAGCATATTGTATGGTAAAATCCTCTTCATTCCGAATGGTCTTACTGGTCTGATATCCTGTCTCCTTTGGAGTGGTCTCATCAGTCGAATCTTCGAGTGGTCAATAGGGGAAAAGGGTATGGTCTCACTAAAGAGAATTTTGAATAAGCTCAGAAGAGAAGAGAGGTAAAAGATCTTTTGAAAGGGAAAGTTGTAGAGAAAAATCTTTGCTATTGGCTTGCCAGTTTCTAGGGTCACGTCCTACAGTCAACATGTGCTCTGATACCATCTTGTAGAGACCCGACCCGAATGGATCAAGTCTCTGTGCTTTCGTGTCATCCCTGGATCGGTATGCTGACACACACAGTACTCGAAGGATTTATAACAGAGGTAAATCACATGTATAAAGTAACGTAAAAACTATTACCTCAATCCAAAATATAGCGGAAGCAACAAGGTTGCGGATTCCCATCAACACCAACGGCAAAGTTGAGTATAGGAAATCGTAACCCTAACGTACCACTTACTCGTCGTCTGAAAAGTCTGCAACATGAAAAGTTGCAGCCCGAAAACGGGTCAGCACATGGAATATGCTGGCAATGTAACATATAGAGAGTAATGAAAGAATAGGCTATACTACATGCATATATGGCTGGTGGAAAGCTCTATGGTTACAGTTTTTG
>NW_025244553.1:0-2749 GCF_018294505.1 Triticum aestivum
TGTACCGGGTATCCTTATGAACTGTGACAATCAAACTGTGATCACGAAAGTGAACAGCTCTAAGGATAACATGAAGTCATCAAGACACGTTCAGAGAAGGTTGAAGTCTGTCAGGAAAATGAGAAACTCCGGAGTTATTGCATTGGATTATATCCAAACGTCTAAAAATCTGGCAGATCCTTTCACTAAGGGTCTATCACGTAATGTGATAGATAATGCATCGAGGGAGATGGGTATGAGACCCACAATATGAGTTGTTCACAGTGGTAACCTATTCTTTGTGATCGGAGATCCCGTGAATTAGATGTGGAAGACAAGCTGTTGGTCAACTGGGAGGAGAGTATCCTTATTTTTAAAAATACCACTCCATGAAGATGCAATACTCTCCTAATCTGCATGGCAGGTTGATGTATATCTTAATGTGTTCTAAGTGGCTCTTTGAAGCAGAGATGTTGTCCTGCAGAACATCTTTTGAAGAACACACCTATATGAGTCTGATTGTCAAACGTCGCAATCTATGAGAGTACGGTTCTCTCTAGTAAACTCATGAAAGGTCATGGAGTATGACGCATAAGCTCCACCCACGGGGAAGACCCACGGTAGCCACGTATCGGTCAAGACTTTATGTGAAGCTACATTCGTAGAAAACTTGCAGTTCAAGGCCCAGTCCACTGTTCAAGTTGCTTACTAGTGTAGCATAGAGCTCTAGGTGGAAGTTCAACTTAACAGTCTCCACTGCAATACCGGTATATAAAACAGTGTTTTGGAACCAAAGGCAAATTTCTGTGTGCCTCTAGGATCTGGTGGGGGATTGCTGGAATTTAGTCTATATTGGGGCAGGCCAATAACTATTTTAGAAATTCCTAATAAATCCTAGAGGCCCACTTAGCCCATTTGTGCAAGGCAAGGTATACTACTAAAGTTTAGTCCCACATTGCTAGTTTAGAGGGAGTTGGACCTCCTTATAAGGGAGGCTCCTTCCCCACTTGTATGAGCATGAGAACAAGAGGGACATCCACGCGCGCTCCTCCTCCGCCGCCCGCCTCGCCACGCCATGCCTCGTCACGACGCGCCGCGCCGCGGGTTGCGGGAACGAGCCGAGCCGATGTCTAAATTTTTTGCCACGCACTACGGGTATGCGAAATGTCACTCGGAAGCTGAAACATTTTTGTCTGTGCCTGGACACTGAATTCGAACGGCTCGCCTCTTCAGCTGCTGTCTGTTCGTTTCATCTCCCGCATTCCCTTTAGCTCCCGGCGCAACCTCTCGCCTCCTTCTCTTGCGCCTATAAAAGGGAGGTCGCTCCTCTCAGAGAGACGCACCAGAACTACTTCTTCCTCTCGCCACCGGTTCCTGAGCACTGCGCTGCTGCTACGATCTTCTCCATCCCGGCTTGCGGCGTGCATCGCAGGTCAGGACAGTAGGCCTCCGAAACCGCACTCTTTGAGTCCTGTACGGGAGAAGGGTGATAAGGTTTTTGGGGAGCGCTCTGCGCGACTACTGGCTGCTTCATCACGGACGATCCGGTCGCCGACGACTACTTCCCTGACGTCCACGACCTCCTCGACGACATGGCAGGCGAGGACACCGACCCCAAGTCCAGCGCTCCTGCTGCTGCTGTGCCGTACGTGTTCTTCTCCTTTCTGTTAGAAGTCCTACTACGGTTCTTGGCTCTAGTTTCTGTCCTACGTATGTTAGGTTCTATGTCGTATAAGCAACTTCATCTAGTGACTGTTCTAGATGTGTTCACCTCAAGTTCATATATGCAGACGATGTTTACCTTCTCTCTGTCAGATTGCATGACTTGCTTTATACTTGCTATTCTAGCCATGTTTTATCTACTATTTCTGTTAATAAAATCATTCGGTAAATTGCTCATATATCCAACAATCCAAAAACCTTATTATAGGCAATTTACCCCGAGTGGTTTTGCTGCTTCCATGAAACCTCCTATGTTTGAGGGTATCCACTATAAGAGGTGCCGCGTGAGAGCAGTCTTATGGTTTCAGACCATGAGCTGCTATGACGCCACTCTTGGCAAACCTGAAGGAGAGCAAGATGCCCAACAGGCACAAGCTTTTCAGAAAATGGATACCTTGTTTAAGGCTGCCCTCTTGAGTGTTCTTGGTGAGAACATAGTTGATGCTTATGCGTCAATTGACAATGGAAAAGATATGTGGGACGCACTCGAGGCCAAGTTTGGGGTCTCGGATGCCGGCACTGAGTTGTACATCACGGAGCAATTCTATGATTACAGGATGACTGCAGAGCGCTCCGTGGTTGAGCAGGCTCACGAGATACAGTCATTTGCTAGAGAACTTGAGCACTTCAACTGCATGCTACCGGACAAGTTTGTTGCCGGGGGTATCATCACTAAGCTTCCTCCTTCATGGAGGAACTTTGCTACCTTACTGAAACATAAGAGACAGGAGTTTTCCGTTCCGGATCTCATTGGTACTCTTGATGTGGAAGAAAAGGCGAGAGCAAAGGACACACGTGCTCGAGGTATTGAGGGAGGATCTAGTGCCAATCTGGTACAGAAGAAAAACTTCCAGTCCCACAAGTTCAAGAACAAGGGCAAGTTTGATGGTAAAGGAAAGTTTGATGGGAAGAACAAGGCTGTGCAGCACACGAACTTCAAGAAGAAGAATGACAAGAAGAAAGGTGCTTGTCACGTGTGTGGAGATCCTGATCATTGGGCTCCTAGTTGCCCCAATCGCTATGACAAGCGTCATCCTGGGAAAGGCGG
>NW_025244554.1:0-2749 GCF_018294505.1 Triticum aestivum
CGTTCCAGTCTCTGCGTCTTGGCGTCGCCTTGACTGCGGGGGCGGGGGGGGGGGAGTGTTGAATATATGTGTACGTGTATACTGTGTCTTGGGCCCACCTCCTAGTTTATCTGTATAGTTGAGGTTGTGGCCCCCCTCTGTACTCATATATACGTGTCTGGTGCACCGATCAATGCATTGCATTTGCATAGCCTATACTTCTTGTTCTACAGTTTCCAACACCAGCCTGTTAGAGAAAACACAAGAGTAGTCATGAATAGAAAAAATTATATCTCTGAAGTAAGGGTCTTGTGTTTATTTTGTTATTGATCAACAACCAGAAAAAAAATTGTGCTTCGGCTGGCAACGTGTGTTCCAAATTCATCTAATGACAGAGTGGGGCCATATGCTCTACCAATAGAACTTTGCATGTCTTGGAAACTTGATATCTAGAAGCTCCAGATTGGTATTGCCATATGTCTTGATTTATAGAGAACTACCTCATTGACCATTAAAATCAGCTGGTTGAATTGAGCATAAGCCTCCTCAGAAATTCAGAAAAAGGGTGATGGAAATGATCGAAAAATCTTTTGTATTACAAAGCTGGGAAATAGTTATGTTAATATTTCTTTAATAGTTGATCTAAGGTTATGTTAATAGTTATGTTAATATTGCATTTGGGTGTTGGTGGGGGGTGGGTGGGGTCCAATTGTCTAACCATTAACTAAAGAAGATACCTTCAAGCACTCACATCCCGGCAACAGCGCCAGAAATAGCTTGATGTCTGGTACGCAACTTTATTCTTGTAGACTTTGTTGGGCATCCAAGCACAGAGGTTTGTAGGATAAAAAATTCCCTCAAGTGATTGATCTAAGGTTAATCAATCCATAGGAGGTGTAGGATGAAAGTGATACTCTCTCAAACAACCCTGCAATCAAATACAACTAATATCATGTGTCCAAACACACATCCAATACAATTGTCAATTGTACTAGAACATATAGGCGCGCGTTGCCGTGCCAGTTCATAGTTTATGCAATAGTACAGATGCTTTTGAAAATATACATGCTAGTTTCGAACACTCTTCCATGCTAAGTTAGGAAAAATGGTAAGAATGATGGTCTTTACCCATAATTTTATGATTATGTTGTGTAGTGATTTTTCCTATAATGAAAAATATATAGGTTTTTTTGTTTTCTAGGCTTGGAACAATTATTTCTACATATTTAGGCATTAGTTATCGTAGAAACGAAACAATAGATTAATCTTATGGCCCCTCACAACCGGCCTTAATTGTTCGGACATGCAATTGGATGGGCTTGGAACGGCCTATACTGCACTATATACTGTAAAATACTGTGAAAGCAATCACTGCCTCCTCTTAGTTTTACTCTGTAAAAAACATATAAAACTACTTAATTTAATTTAAGATGAATGCAAAGGGTTGTAATTTATTTACTGTCCGAACTATAATTGTTAGTTTAATGGGTGGTGGGAAGTTAATGATTCAGTTATAATTAGTTTTGCTTGGTAATTAATAGTACAAAACTGGGCGCTCATTTGCTCTTTATTATGCCTGTTTGGTGCCATACTTGACGTAAGTTCCGTGTGGGTCATTGTGAGATGAAGCAAGAAGGATCCATGGCTGCGGAGGTAATAGATTTGATATGATTATTACTGTAAAATAAGATTTGATATGATTAAATTATTTTGAATTGTGTTTCTGATTCTCCCTTCTAAATTCTGTGTACACATTGCCAGGAATACACAGATAACTTGGGGATTGTTCGCATCTCTTGGAAGATAACTTGGAGCATGCTATTGGATAACAAAGAGTCTTATTCCCTAAGCAATTTCTTTAGATAGAACAATGAAAGAGTAGCAAGGACTGGATCAGGTGCTCCTCCTTCGCACCTTGAAGAGCTGTTGACACTGCATCGTGTACTACCACTGCTCATCACCCATCTCTGCAGTCGAAATCATGATCCCTAAGACAATCGCACGAAAAAAGCAACATAGATAAGCACCTATGTACGAAGGAAAATGGGTGAAGGAATGGCGCCATCAGTTGACACTACCAACGCATATCCTAATGGATCAGTAGCAAAATCAGGTATCTCAGCACTAATAAGAGAGACAATAATGGAAAGTGAATCGATTTTACTCTTGTTTTTAAGCCAGGACAGTGTACATGTGGGAAGCCTCATTTCTGGAATTCAGTACTGTGTAGCACTGCAGAATGAAGGATGAGTGTTATTTGGCAGAGAAGTATCCGTGATTTAAAAGCAATTTTGTAAAGAAAAGAGTTAAATACATTAGGGGTGCCTCAACTTGTTCGGCGCGGTCAGTTTGGTGCCTAAAGTTGTAAAATACATAAAACTAGTGCTCGAACTTGTCTGGATGTGCAAATACGGTGCCTCCCTTCGTATCCGGGCGTATGCTATGCCGGCATGGCGTGACAGCGTGGCGGTGGTCCGCATGTAAGTGGCTGAGAGCAGGGAAGGAGCTGGGTAGCCTGCGCATGAGGAGTCGCCTCGTATTTTATTTAATCACTTATGAAAGCCAACAATAAAAATAAATTGCTTGATTTAAAATCCATGCTGAGATCTCACGGTCGCAGATTGCATTATACGCATCCACCACGCCAAAATATGCACAGTGAACTTTCACGAGGTCTAACTATATATACGGTGTTGCTGTGCAAAAGGTAACTTTGTAGCACGGGTAGTGTGCATGTTTCTCTTAAGTTCGGAGAATTGGATTTTTACAA
>NW_025244555.1:0-2749 GCF_018294505.1 Triticum aestivum
TTTTATATATTTGAGCTCATGTTTTCGTTTTTGAAACATTTTATATATTTTAAACCGGAATCTGTCATCCGGAATGAGTGAAAATATGTGAAATATGGTAACAAGTGAAATCAATTTTTTGAAACAAGTGAAATATGATATTCCATTTGAGTGGGTGCAATATGTTTTCTAAATTTAGTTTCTTGAAATATTACATTTCTAAAATATTACATACCAGCATTTTCATTTGAGTGAGTGTAATATGTTTTCTGAAATTAGTTTCTTGAAATCATTGTTTGAATGACCGAAATCATTTTGGAAATGAGTGAAACCTAATTTTTGAAACGAGCAAAAGCTGTTTTCTGAAGCGAGCAGATTTGTTTTTTGAATTGAGCGATATCGGGGTTTTGAAATACTTGAAATGAGTTATTCGAAACGAGTGAATCAAATGAGTGAAGTTTGTTTTATGAAATGATTTAAGTTTATTTTTATTTGACATATACGAACTTCTTGAAACAAGATTTTTTTATTTGTAATGAGTTAAATTAGCTTTTGGAAATTATTGTAACAACTTTTTCTTTCAATAGAAACAACTAAAATCAGTTGTATCAAATGAGTGAAATCATTTGTTTGATGAAATCAGTTTCCTGAAATGTGTGAAATAAATTTTGGAATGAGCGAAACCCATCATTTTGAATAGGCCTAAATCCATCTTTTGAAAGTGAGTGAAATATGCTTTTTCAAATGAGTGAATTAGCAAAACTTCCAAAAACACTTTTATGAAATAACGTAACAATCTTATGTTTTGTGAAAGTGATTTCAATGATTATTGAAATATATGAAATAAAAAAGGTACTCCGAATATATCCAAAATTGATCTTCATCCGAAGATCTTGTCACCACGATTTCAAGTATATAAGAAATTTCAAAAATGAACATTTGGCTTAAAACATATCAATCATTTAAAAAAGGAAGATGAAATAAAATGCATGTCATTATGTGGGGAGAAACAATGCATGCATGTGTAGTCACTCTGCATGGTTATGACTCAGGACGTACTCTCTCTCTCTCTCTTCTCTGGCAAAAAGCTGACATGCAGGATGTATTTTCGAGTATTGTTGTTGGAAAGGATTCCCTTGTTTATACCTAACCAGCTGCACCAATCTTGATGAATTTAAGGAACGATGGATTCTCCACCGGTACATACCGGTTCCTGTAAAAAAACTTAGTCGGGTGTCACAAGAGAGAACCAACCTGGTTAGCCAACCAGCCCTTGAAAACACATCTGTCACAAACAAGCTCGTGTATCACCAACAAGTGTCCAAATTAACTAGTGTGGGAGATTGGGGCAAACCAAACCTCAATCATATCTAGAAGTGGAGTAGTGTTGTAGTTGTACATATACAAGCGTCAGCTTCTTCACCTGGTGGGACACAACGACAGCCCCAATTCCAGCCAGCTGCGCAAAGGTACAAACTCATTGATCATCCTCGCAGCTTGGACCACCGGGAAGCACCGGAACGCCCGTGATCTTCGACGGCACGACCCCCTCCCATCGCCATCTCACGGAAACCGTCAAGCTAGAGCGCGCGCGCTGGGCTAGGGCCGGCGCCAAGGGACTTGACAGAATTCTCCATGTAACCTGACCCTATTTCTTTGAGGCTGAGCAACCTCCCCTTCTCCTCTTATGCGCTCTTGTCACCGCCATCTAGATTTGTACAGTTAGTAGGGTTGCACACATGTACTTCAACTCTCTTTTCTACCTATCAATGGAATGATACACAATCTTTGCGTATTTGCAAAAAAAAAAAAATTATGGTGGATGCCTGAATTTAGTCGGGGAAGCTTATTTAGTCTAGGTCTAGTATGTCGTTTGTAGATCTCCCCACAAAACCAAAATGATTGTTTTGGAATCAAACTCACTAGATCTGTTGAACAGTGCAATATCAATTATCGTTATTGCGCAATGTTTTGGACTCATTGCCATTTGTGAAGTATCTATCAAATAGATATGGTGCCATCTTTGTATCCATAGTCGATTATGTTGATCCAATTTTGATAGAGGCTTATTAAAGGAACAAATGTAAACAATACAGATGCTTGCCACAAAAGGAAAACACTGCTGCTTCTTTTTAATGCTTGATACATTCCCATCTTCTGAAGATGACGAGATCCATTTTTTTTTTGCGTCTAGAAGATGACGAGATCCTTATGTCCATGTTCAGATGCATCTACAACCAGCTTATTCTGAGAAGGTCCCTATGTATTAAGTTGGAGCTCTATTTCCTGTACTTACCTACCAATTCTAGGGCAATAGATGTCTAAGCGAGTAATCTATAGAATTGTCGGCCTGAGCAACTGGAAAGTAAATTGCTTCTAAACTAGATTAACTTCCCATTTCCCGGAAGGCCCACTAATTGAGAGAGAAAAGAAGGCTCAAATTCTTAAGGACAAAGGGACAGATGTAATGCTGCTTGTATTTCTTCAACTAGACAATACCCCGCGCGTTGCAGCATGTAGGTAGTGTAATAAACAATTTGAAAGAGAGGGGCACGCGGCAAGGAGAAAAAAAGTAAGTCTCGTCATGCCTCGTTGTTGGCCATATCTCGGCACCGACGCTGTCCACGGCCACAATAAAATCGGTGCCATCGTCTTCCCACACAAACATCAGAGTCCGAACCTCTAGGTATGTGCAGTTGTACAGTACCCACGTTGATCTGGGTTCTGCGGAAGAGATCGAGCAAAGGAAGAAAAAATCATGAATCCTCGC
>NW_025244556.1:0-2748 GCF_018294505.1 Triticum aestivum
CCAGTTCTGGATTGAGCCGGGACTAATGGGCTGACCCAGCCTGGACCATTGCCCCCTTTTCTACCAGTGTACTACTTGGATACACGGCTATTTACTACTCCTAGCCGGACTCTTTGCTTAACATCATCACATGCAAAGATATGACTAAACCACCTTGCAATCTAAACTTTAAACTTGTTTGGATTAAGCTAACAGAGATAGTGTTCGTGGAGCGAAGCTGGTCGCATTTGTCAGCTAAGGAAAGAAAGGGGTGGGGCAGAAAAAAGAATGGAGCCCGCGAAATAAACAGGCAAGTGAGGATATACTGGACAAGCCTTGTTGTATCAAGAATAATTTGGAATTCGGACACACACGCACAAGCATGCACACTAGCACTTATGCCCGTGCGTTGCGACCGAAAAGAAAATTAGGGTTATGTGCAATCACAATGGTTCATAGCGAATACACTATGAAGAAACGCTAGTTGTCCCACCTATATATGCAAAGAAACGCTGATTGTCTCATTCACCTAAACATCCAACAGTGCTACCGACGGTAGGGAGGCACACGGCGAGGTCTAGAAGAAATACATATCAGCCGCACAATCACAGAAGGAGCCATAGCGTAGTTGGGAGTTCCACGTAAGGTCATCGGTGCATAGCATTGGGGTTTTTTTTTGCGGGGGCGTAGTTGGGAATTCCACGTAAGGTCATCGGTGCCTACTAGATACTCAGACCATGGGCAATCATCTGGACATCGCCGGCTAGCCATGCCTCGCTTGTTTTTTCTTTTTTTAGATAAGCCTCGCTCAACGCAAGGCCGTCTTTTGCCCCGGACAACATGAAATATCTATGCATCTGTTTCTTGGTATAATTAGAATTTTCATCCATGCACAGGCCCAAAGAAACAACGGGAGGAACCCGCCAGGCGAAGGCCCAGCCCAACAACGTGGAAACTCAATCTTGTGTGGGCTTCGACACAGATAACAAAATCTATAGAAAAAATAACTTCACTTTAGAACGCATCATCTTGTCTGGCTGGGTACCAACCCCTCGGTTGTCTCTTTAACCCGCTCCACAGATAACAAAATCTATAGAAAAAATAACTTCACTTTAGAACGCATCATCTTGTCTGGCTGGGTGGCAACCCCTGGGTTATCTCTTGTATAAATTGTGTCTTTGACTCCTGGCTCCGGCGATTATTTCTTAGTCTTCAGCAGACTCCCGGTTTCATTAGTACGTACAGGACGAGCACATATGTCCGTGGGTTGCAACGGGAAAGAAAATTAGGGTTATGTGCAATCACAATGGTTCATAGCGAGTACACTACGAAGAAACGCTAGTTGTTCCACCTATGTATGCAAAACTGATTGTCCCATTCACCTAAACACCCAACAGTGCTACCGACGGCAGGGAGGCGCACGCCGAGGTCTAGAAGAAATACATATCAGCCGCACAATCACAAAGGAGCCATAGTGTAGTTGGGAATTCCACGTAAGGTCATCGGTGCATAGGGTAGTTGGGAGTTTCTTTTTGTGGGGGCGTAGTTGGAAGTTCCATGTAAGGTCATCCGTGCCTATTAGACGCCCAGACCACGGACGGTCATCTGGACATCGCCGGCTAGCCATGCCTCGCTTGATGCAAGGCCGTCTTTTTCCCCGTACAACATGAAATATCCATGCATCTGTTTCTTGGTATAATTAGAATTTGCATCCATGCAGAGGCCCAGCGAAACAACGGGAGGAACCTGTCAGGCGAAGGCCCAACCCAGCAACGTCGACACTCAACCTTGCGTGGGCTTCGACTTTGTGTGGGCTCTTTAACCAGCGTCACAGATAACAAAATCTATAGAAAAGATAACTACGTATTAGAATGCATCATCTTGTCTGGCTGGGTGGCAACCCCTTGGTTATCTCTGTTGTTCTTCTCTGGCGGACAAACGATCAATTCGCTGTTGCGGCGATGCTGCGATATTCTGATGGTGGTGGCGGCGGCCAGGAAGCAACACCTCTCGGTATACCAGCCAACAACTAGATTTTAGCATGGTTCAAGAACCAACAAATCTCTCCCCTCACCCAAAGGGGAGGAAACAACATTTCACAAGACGGTAAATAAAAACAACAAACAACATACAAGAAAACCAAGCCAAAAAGCAACCAATCAAATATAGAGTTTACGCACAGCCAACAGGTCATCCACGACACACAAGTATATAGTGTTGATAGACAAAGACATCGACACACAAGACAACAAGTTCCATTTGCAGGGTGGTCGCGAGCCCGGAGTGCCAAAGCAAGAATCATCATGTGATTCCACGCGCCCCCTCCAAAATCCCAGCAACTGCTGAATGTTGACTACATCTTGAGAGATACATCTCCCGCATCATGCCAGATCACACGGGACTATGCTCTTTTGGCTTCAATTACTGCTACTTAGGACCCAAGGCTGCAATCTGCTGCTCCAGCTACATCAAAAGAACAATAGATTATTATGACAGGTCTACCAAGTACAGTGCTGCTTAAGTGGGTACATGGCAAACGTTAAGTTGAGCTGGGAAACAAGGAGATACAACTGCTTTTTTTTAGCTACTGTATACATCTAACGAAACATTGTGACAAAATTAAGGCAGAAACATCAATGGGACTTTCGAAAACCTCGAACTATGTGCTCCAGAAACCAAAAAACATATTGCTAGAAAAATTTCAACAGTAACAAGAATAAGATCAAGGTTATTATTGTTTTTTATCTTAAGCAATATATGACCAGTCTA
>NW_025244557.1:0-2748 GCF_018294505.1 Triticum aestivum
GCCGTCTTCGGCATCGGAGGCGTAGTCCGGCAGATGGGTCTTCCCCTTCTTGGACCCTCCGGCCTCCCTAGTTGGGGTGGCCTTCCTTTTCTTTCCTCCCCCCGTTGGAGGGGGAGAGGCTTCTTCTTCTCCTTCCTCCTCCTCGTGTTCCGAAGCGGAGGGCGCGTCGGGGTTGTCGGGCGATGAACCCGACACCACCGGGCGCCGGGAACTCTTTCGGGTTCCCGTGGCCTTCTCCTTGGCCTTCTTCTCCGGCACCACGTGAGGTGGCGGAACCAGTAGCTTCGCTAAGCGTGCGTCTGCTCGGCCTTCGGGCAAAGGGGCCGGACAGTCAAACTGTCCGGATGTCCTCTTCCAGTCCTATCAAAGGAACGGGAGTTTAGATCCCACATAAAGTCACACTATGAAATTTGGGTATCCCATAAGGGACTAAATGTAAGCTTAGTTCGCAGGCTTGACGTTTGGCGCAGAATCCGCGATCCTCGGTGACGGGAGGGGAGACCTCGGAACTCTTGAAAAGCACCTTCCAGGCGTCCTCGTGCTTCGTTTCGAAAAGCCGGGATAGAGTCTGGTGCTAGGCCGGGTCGAACTCCCACAAATTGAAGTCCCGTCGTTGACACGGGAGGATCCGGCGGAAGAGCATGACCTGGACTACGTTGACGAGCTTGACCTTCTTGGTCACCAGGTCTCGGACGTAGGTTTGGAGTCCGGTCACCTCTTCCGGATTGCCCCATGACAGGCCCGTCTCTTTCCAAGATGTGAGCCGGGTGGGGATGCCGGATCGAAATTCGGGGGCCGCTGCCCACTTAGGGTCATGCGGCTCAGTGATATAGAACCACCCCGATTGCCACCCTTTGATGGTTTCCACGAAGGCACCCTCGAGCCAAGTGACGTTGGCCATCTTGCCCACCATAGCACCTCCGCATTCTGCTTGTCGGCCTTTCACAACCTTTGGCTTGACGCTGAAGATCTTCAGCCATAGGCTGAAGTGAGGCTGGATGCGGAAGAAGGCCTCACACACGACGATAAACGCCGAGATATTGAGGATGAAGTTTGGGGCCAGATCGGTGGAAGTCCAGGCTGTAGTAGAACATGATCCCCCGGACGAACGGGTGAAGAGAAAAACCCAGTCCGCGGAGGAAATGGGGAAGAAAAACAACCCTCTCATGGGGCTTGGGGGTGGGGATGAGTTGCCCCACATCTGGAAGCCGGTGCGTGATGTCGTCAGACAAGTATCCGGCCTTCCTCAGCTTTTTCATTTGCCCCTCCGTGACGGAGGAGGCCATCCATCTACCTCCTGCTTCGGACATTGTTGGAGAAGGTTGAGGTGGGAAGTGCGGGCTTGGGTGCTGGAGCTCGAGCGCGCAGGGATGGATAAGCAGAAGAGGAAGAAGGCGTGAATGGAAAGGGAGGATTCTTATCCTCTTATATGGGAGGCCAAAACTACGAGCCCCCCACCGGCCTAATAAAACTCGCTTATCTCCCAGGCGCCATGGTTAATGGCGCGGTTGGGTTACCCACGCCCGTATTGATGAGAATCCCGGAATAAGGGGACACACTCTCTGCTTTGACAAGACGTGCCAAGGAAACCGCCTTGCTAAATGCGCTGAGGTGGAACAGTAAAATGAATAAAAGCCTGGCCGAGGCATGATGTCACGCCGCGGAATACGTCAGCAGATCCGATTGATGCAAATATTATTCTCTCTATGGTGGAATGTGGAACTTATTTTGCAGAGCCGGACACTACCCTGGTGTTCAACATCTTCTATGGAATATTCGGAGGAGGAACCTGTCTTGCAATGCCGAAGACAATATGCGCGCCGGACTCGTCGTCATTGAAGCCTGGTTCAGGGGCTACTGAGGGAGTCCTGGATTAGGGGGTGTCCGGATGGCCGAACTAAGACCTTTGGCCGGACTCGCGGACTATGAAGATACAAGATTGAAGACTCCGTCCCATGTCCGGATGGGACTTTCCTTGGCGTGGAAGGCAAGCTTGGCGATACGATATGAAGATCTCCTCCCATTGTAACCGACTCTGTGTAACCCTAGCCCTCTCCGGTGTCTATATAAACCGGAGAGTTTTAGTCCATAGGACGAACAACAATCATACCATAGGCTAGCTTCTAGGGTTTAGCCACTCTGATCTCGTGGTAGATCCACTCTTGTACTACCCATATCATCAATATTAATCAAGCAGGAGTAGGGTTTTACCTCCATCGAGAGGGCCCGAACCTGGGTAAAAACATCGTGTCCCTTGTCTCCTGTTACCATCCGCCTAGACGCACAGTTCGGGACCCCCTACCCGAGATCCGCCGGTTTTGACACCGACAGTTGGCCTTGGCGAGGTAGATGCATTTACAACTGGCTCAAGAGTTGGCGAAGGAATTGCTCGTTCAGGAGAATTTTCTTTCTGTGTATCAGCATCTAGAGGAGGAGGAGGAGCATTCTTCTTTGCTATCTTCTTTTTCTTCGTTTGCTTCGATATATCAATGTGTCCTTTGACAAGATCATTGTACCCATTGACTTTGGCTTCATGATCTGGGCAGACCTTACAAACAATTTGATCGAGATCTGAATGAAATCCCAATCTTCAATGCTGAAGGATAGTCAAAGCCTTATTAACATCCTCATAGGATTCTTTAAGTTGCTTGATGACAAACATAGATTTTGTAGCTTTCATGCAGTTGTCAAGCTCCTCGAGTTGTGCGGTGAGGTCATTTATCTCAACCAAATCATTTTTCATGTCCT
>NW_025244558.1:0-2748 GCF_018294505.1 Triticum aestivum
AGTGAGAAAAATCATGATATTATTCCACTGCCTGCACCTGCTTTGTTTGATCATATTGCAAGGGGCGGATACATGATTATGCCTAAGGACGTTGTCGCTTACCGGAACAACCTGGCTGCGGCACAGGAGGAGCCTCAGCAGTGGGACCCTCAGGTGCCTGCTCTCCAGCACTTTAACATAGGACCTCACGGCTTTTGCGACTGGTGATTACCAAGTTAGGCCAAAAACCTAAGCTTGGGGGAGTACGTATTTCCACGGACATTACATTCATGTTCACACATTTCATTTCAGTTGTCAGTGTTCACTCATTTTCGTTGTATTATCCATGTTAAATTTATTTTCTCGCTTTCTTCTTATGTGTTTAAAAAAACTTTGAGAAAATCCAAAAACATATTTCTTGCTTATTTTTTATTTTTCTTCCTAGTTTAAATTGTTGTAGCACTAAAAAGAAAACCGAAAAAGATTTCTCTGTTCTTCTTTTACTTGTTGGGAACTTTCCCGTGTAAATAGTTTTTCTTGTTTTTATTTTTCCCTTTTATTTGCTTGTTTACGAAAAACCAAAAACTCCAAAAATATTTCAGTGTGTTTCTCAGAATTTCTTTTCTTTTTATTGGGTCATACCGAGGAGAAGACCACGATGAAAATGTTGAGTGGCTCTCATTTACATTATTGTTGATCTAACAAAGAGCCCATATTACCTTGTTTTCTCCTTTTGAATAAAATGTTTGCAGATTCCATCTTAGTCCACGACACTGTTGCATTATTATTATTTTCAAATTGTTCGGTCGTGCAAGTGAAAGGCAATAATGACTATATTTGATGAACTGGCCATGGAAGAGAGAAACGGGTATGAACTCGACTTGTTCTGTTTTTGTAAATATGTTTAACCTATTATCCATGATTCATCTTATTATGACCAAACATGTTTGCAATGACAATTGGAGATTATAGTTTCTCATGCCATGCATAAGTATCTAGGAGTGGATAATGATTTATCTTGGATGCTAACACTGCCTTAAAATGATTGTGATGTACTATGATGATATGGTATCCTCCTTTGAATGTTCGAGTGGATTGACTTGGCACAATTTCATGCATGTAGTTGAATCAAAACCAACATAGCCTCTATGATATTTATGTTCATGGTGTTCATATCCTACTAATGCTAGTATCCAATGTTACTTATGCATAATGCATGTTCATGACCGTGGTTGCTCTCTAGCTGGCCGCTTCTCAACCTATTTGCTAGCCTTCACCTGTACTAAGTGGGAATTCTGATTGTACATTAAAAACCTGAAACCCAAGTTATTCTAGATGAGTCCACCATACCTACCTATATGCGGTACTACCCTACCATCCTAAGTAAATTTGCATGTGCCACCTCTAAATACTTCAAATAAATATCCTTTTTGTGTGCCTGGATTGTTCATAGAGTGACAGGAGGTAGTTGCTATCTTCCATGCTAAGCGGGTTATTCTCAGGATGGGTGTTTATTCTCCCACCATTGCACGAGAAAAGGGCAGTAATAGGGATTCCCAGTCCCAAATTGCAGAAAGAACTTATAAATAATCAAACAAATACTCCTATGGAGCAATAACCTTTACTTTATCGACTGGGAACAGCTACTAATGTGTTTAGCACAGTAGATATTGATAACTGGTGGTCACGAAGTAAACAAGAAGGGTGCATGTCTCAAAATTTCATTTACCCTTGTTTTAAAAAGTTGAGCTCTGGCACCTCTGCAAATCACAGCTTCCGTCTGTGAAGGTACTATCTATTTACTTTTATGTTGTGTCATCACCTTCTCAAATAAGCGCCAGAACCTGAGAGCATTGTTGTCATGTTGATGCATTGTGTGTACCTAATGTTGGGTGCATCATGACTTGATCTTTTCTACCATGAATTACAATGTATAGTCACTGCTTGAACTTTGGGGGTGCTCTACATTTATGTTTCGTGGTCTTAGAAAGGGCTAGTGAGATACCACTATTGTCATATTGTATCATGGTTGTTTTAACAAGTGTTGCTGTTTGAGATGTCTTATTATTGCTCGATAGTTGATTATGTCATTCATATGAATTAATATAATTTCTAAGAGTTATTGTCGACATGGTTAGTTATAATCTTTGCTGAAATCTGGGTGCTGTTTAAGCTTATTTATGAAACAAGAGCAAAAGAGTTTGTAAAAGTTTTTCTTTTTCACCTCAGTTTATCAATTGAATTGCTTGGGGACAAGCAAAGGTTTAAGCTTGGGGGAGTTGATACGTCTCCGTCGTATCTACTTTTCCTAACGCTTTTGCTCTTGTTTTGATCACTAATTTGCATGATTTTAATGAAACTAACCTGAACTGATGCTGTTTTCAGCAGAACTACCATGGTATTGTTTTTGTGCAGAAATAAAAGTTCTTGGAATGGAACAAAACTTTGTGAGGATTTTTTATACAATAAAAGAGAATTTCTGGAGCCAAGAACCACTAGAGGGGGCACCTGGGTGGGCACAACCCACCAGGGCGCGCCACCCCCTCTAGGCGTGCCCAGGTGGGTTGTCCCTACCAGGTGGCCCCGCAGACCCTGAAACCAACACTATAAAATCCTATTTTTTCAGAAAAAATCAGGGAGAAAGAATTATCGTGTTCCACAAGACGGAGCTGCCGCCGTCTCCTGTTCTGCATCGGGAGGCCAGATTTAGAGTCCGTTTGGGGCTCCGGAGAGACGGATCTTTGATCTTCGTCATCACCAACACTTCTC
>NW_025244559.1:0-2748 GCF_018294505.1 Triticum aestivum
GGACATCCATCCTCGTGGCTCGCTCCTCTTCCGTCGTTCACAAGTGTGACATGCAAAAGAAACAAAAACCAATTAGCAAATCGTCGATTGATTTTAAAGAGGACAGGATGAGATGAGCAACTCCCTGATCCTTTTGTATGATGGGGAGTATTTTGTGTGATGGCCGGGACTCCAATAGTCAAAATTGGAAGCGGTGATTGTTTGATCTCAGGAGATCATCCCAAGAAAGATTGGGTTGCCTGCAGAAATTAGTCCATTGTCGGCGATTGAAGAAAGAACCATATGCATCATGGCTCGATAGACGCCAGGCCCCACGGTGGGCGCCAACTATCGTGGTAACGATTCCGACAGTAAGAGAGGGGTAGGATAACGGAGCATGATCTATCGAGATGCATATGGGTGACACGGTGGTTTTAGCGAGTTCGGGCCTCTCACGGTGGAGATAACAAACCTACGTCTCATGCTCCGGAGAGGCTTTGTTTTATCTGAGTATATACCCGGAGATTACAATGTGTGTGAGAGAGAGAGGAACGGATCCCCATGCCTGAGCTAAGTCCTGAGACTAATGGTGAAGAGAGAAAGAGAGGTGGAAGAAAAGACCCCCTAGTCTAGTGGTGGGGGTGGCTTATATAGAGTGCGCCACCCCCTCACCTCTTGTGTTACAAAATGGGGCATGAATGCCATAATGCCAGCCCACTATCAAGCCCTCACTATTAGAATGATACCGACTGCTTTGCTGTCTGCTGGTCTTCGTATATCCGAGTGAGTCGTACGGTCGGGTGGTGAACTGTCATCCGAGTGGATGGTATGCTGCTTGGTCGAGTGGATAGTATGCTGCTTGTCCGAGTGGATAGTATGTCTGTATGAAATTTACCTGGACCCACATGTTGTGTGGACCCCATGCTTCATGATATTTCGACCCTTCGTGGGCATACCTGTTATGTATATCCCCAACAGGCCCCACTCTGGAACCTTCTAGAACCATCCCGGTACAATACTGAAAAATCCCGAACATTTTCCGGTGGCCAAAATAGGACTTCCCATATATAAATCTTTACCTCCGAACCATTCCGGAACTCCTCGTGACGTCCGGGATCTCATCCAGGACTCCGAACAACATTCGGTAACTGCACACTAATTCCCATAACAATTCTAGTGTCACCGAACCTTAAGTGTGTAGACCCTACGGGTTCGGAAATCATGCAGACATGACCGAGACAGCTCTCTGGCCAATAACCAACAGCGGGATCTGGATACCCATGTTGGCTCCCACATGTTCCACGATGATCTCATCGGATGAACCATGATGTCGGGGATTCAATCAATCCCGTATACAATTCCCTTTGTAAATCGGTACGTTACTTGCCCGAGATTCGATCGTCGGTATCCCAATACCTCGTTCAATCTCGTTACCGGCAAGTCACTTTACTCGTTCGGTAATGCATGATACCGTGACTAACTACTTAGTCACATTGAGCTCATTATGATGATGCATTACTGAGTGGGCCCAGAGATACCTCTCCGTCACACGGAGTGACAAATCACAGTCTCGATTTGTGCCAACCCAACAGACACTTTCGGAGATACCCGTAGTGCACCTTTATAGCCACCCAGTTACGTTGTGACGATTGGCACATCCAAAGCATTCCTACGGTATCCGGGAGTTGCACAATCTCATGGTCTAAGGAAATGATACTTGACATTAGAAAAGCTTTTAGCAAACGAACTACACGATCTTGTTCTATGCTTAGGATTGGGTCTTGTCCATCACACCATTCTCCTAAAGATGTGATCCCGTTATCAATGACATCCAATGTCCATGGTCAGGAAACCATAACCATCTGTTGATCAACGAGCTAGTCAACTAGCGGCTCACTAGGGACATGTTGTGGTCTATGTATTCACACATGTATTACGGTTTCCAGTTAATACAATTATAGCATGAACAATAGACAATTATCATGAACATGGAAATATAATAATAACCATTTTATTATTGCCTCTAGGGCATATTTCCAACAGTACATAGAGTAACACCTAAAATTATGTCATTTTGTGAAACTTATGGAACGATACTAACATATCCTTATAGGCAGGCCTACATCGAGAAATTCAGAAAAGGGCTACCTGTTGTGCTTGTCGATTCACCCTATAACAAAATGAAATACAGGAATAGGTTCAAGCAGTACAATGCTAGGCTATCGAATGCAGCTGCGGTTGAAGACGACGAAGATGCAAGCAGTTAGTCCAGTAGTGTGGAGTGTTCACTTGGCCATAAAGCGATAGAGTAGGGTGTGGTTGGATTTTAGTCCCGAAGAAGGGTTCCTAGCCGTGTTCTTAGTCCATTGCATATGAGTCAAGTTGTAAAATTTCAATAATATTGGTTACCATATTTTGCTTGAAATAAATTTGGTCTCGACGGGATCTCGTAGAAATCTATATTTGCTTTTTACTACCATGTGACAGTAATGGTGCCTGGGGCAACCCTAGAAGAATAATGGATTTTGATATGTCTATTATCATACGAGAGAAAAAGGTACGAGCATGAGCATAGCCTCACAATAGAAATCAAAAATATTGCCTGATTGAACACGCAAGCCCAGCTATGTCTCGTAGGCAGGCCGCAATGCAAAAAAAATAGAGCAGAGGATAACAAGAGTAAAGCACGTGCCATAGGGGGCCTCTGCAGGTGCTGCAACACTGAATTAAAGCGAACACCTTCAGGAGCACAGTGGTGTGGCCATGGTA
>NW_025244560.1:0-2748 GCF_018294505.1 Triticum aestivum
CCTCTAGATGGGATCTAGAGGGGCCGACCCCCTCTCCCCTTCACCCTATAAATAGAGGGGGGTGGGAGGGCTGCGGTACCCCTTCCCTTGGCCAGCCCCTCCCTCCCCAACACCTCCTCCTCCTCCATAAGCTCCACCACCACGCCGCCGTGCTGCCGGAGGTGTCCCTCAACTTCTCCTCTCCCCTTGCTCGATAAATAAGGAGGAGACGTCCCCGGGATGTATGTGTGTTGAACGTGGAGGCAACATCCATTCGTCACTAGATCGGATTTTCCGCGATTTGAATCGCCGCGAGTATGACTCCATCATCTGCGTTCTTGTAACGCTTTCGCTTAGCGATCTTCAAAGGTATGAAGATGCACTCCCTCTCTCTCTCATTTCTAGAATCTCCTAGATTGATCGTGGTGATACGTAGGAAAATTTTGAATTATTGCTACGTTCCCCAACAGTGGTATCATGAGCTAGGTCTATGCATAGATTCTATGCACGAGTAGAACACAAAGTAGTTGTGGGCGATGATTTGTTCAATTTGCTTACTATTACTAGTCTTATCTTGATTCAGCGACATTGTGGGATGAAGCGGCCCGGACCGACCTTACACGTACGCTCACGTGAGACAGGTTCCACTGACTGACCTGCACTTGTTGCATAAGGTGGCTAGCAGGTGTCTGTCTCTCCCACTTTAGTCGGATCGGATTCGATGAAAAGGGTCCTTATGAAGGGTAAATAGCAATTGGCATATCACCGTTGTGGCGTTTGCGTAGGTAAGAAACGTTCTTGCTAGAAACCCATAGCAGCCACGTAAAACAGGTAACAACAATTAGAGGACGTCTAACTTGTTTTTGCAGGGGTATGCTATGTGATGTGATATGGCCAAAAGAATGTGATGAATGATATATGTGATGTATGAGATTGATCATGTTCTTGTAATAGGAATCATGACTTGCATGTCGATGAGTATGACAACCGGCAGGAGCCATATGAGATGTCTTAATTTATTGTATGACCTTGGTGTCAATGTAAACGCCATGTAATTACTTTACTTTATTGCTAACCATTAGCCATAGTAGTAGAAGTAATAACTGGAGAGACAACTTCATGAATACACGATGATGGAGAGCATGGTGTCATCGCGGTGATGAAGGTGATCATGCCGCGCCTCGAAGATGGAGATCAAAGGCGCAAGATGATATTGGCCATATCATGTCACTTTATGATTTGCATGTGATGTTTGTCATGTTTACATCTTATTTGCTTAGAACGATGGTAGCATAAATAAGATGATCCCTCACTAAAATTTCAAGAAAGTGTTCCCCCTAACTGTGCACCGTTGCCAAAATTCGTTGTTTCGAAGCACCATGTGATGATCGGGTGTGATATATTATAACGTTCGCATACAACGGGTGTAAGCTAGATTTACACATGCAAAACACTTAGGTTGACTTGATGAGTCTAGCATGCACAGACTTGGCCTCGGAACATGAGAGGCCGAAAGGTCGAACATGAGTTGTATAGTAGATACGATCAACATGGAGATGTTCACGTTGATGACTAGTCCGTCTCACGTGATGATCGGACACGGACTAGTCGATTCGGATCATGTATCACTTAGATGACTAGAGGGATGTTTATCTAAGTGGGAGTTCATTAAATAATTTTATTAGATGAACTTAATTATCATGAACATAGTCAAAAGGTCTTTGCAAATTATGTCATAGCTTGCGCTTTAGTTCTACTATTTTATATATGTTCCTAGAGAAAATTTAGTTGAAAGTTGATAGTAGAAATTATGCGGACTGGGTCCTTAAATTGAGGATTGTCCTCATTGTTGCACAGAAGGCTTATGTCCTTAATGCACTGCTCGGTGTGCTAAACCTCGAACGTCGTCTGTGGATGTTGCGAACATCTGACATACACGTTTTGATGAGTACGTGATAGTTTAATAATGTTAAACGGTTTAGAATTGAGGCGCCGAAGATGATTTTTGAAATGTCGCGGAATGTATGAGATGTTCCAAGGGCTGAAATTGGGATTTCAGGCTTGTGCCCACGTCAAGAGGTATGAGACCTCCGACAAGTTTCTTAGCCTATAAAGTAAGGGAGAAAAGATCAATCATTGAGCATGTGCTCAGATTGTCTGAGTACTACAATCACTTGAATCGAGTGGGAGTTAATCTTCCAGATGAGATAGTGATGTTTCTCCAAAGTCATTGCCACCAAGATACTAGAGCTTTGTGATGAACAATAACATATCATGGATATATATGATGATCCTTGAGCTATTTGCGATGTTTGACACCGCGAAAGTAGAAATCAAGAAGGAGCATCAATTGTTGATGGTTAGTGAAACCACTAGTTTCAAGAAGGGCAAGGGCAAGAAGGGATACTTCATGAAACGACAAATCAGTTGCTGCTCTAGTGGAGAAACCCAAGGTTGAACCCAAACCCGAGACTAAATTCTTCTGTAATGAGGGAATGGCCACTGGAGAGAACTACCCTAGATACTTGGTAGATGAGAAGGCTGGCAAGGTCGATAGAAGTATATTGGTTATACATTATATTAATGTGTACTTTACTAGTACTCCTAGTAGCACCAGGGTAATAGATACCGGTTCGGTTGCTAAGTGTTAGTAACTCGAAATAAAAGGCTACTGAATAAACGGAGACTAGCTAAAGGTGCGGTGACGATATGTGTTGGAAGTATTTCCAAGATTGATGTTATCAAACATCGCACGCTCCCTCTACCATC
>NW_025244561.1:0-2748 GCF_018294505.1 Triticum aestivum
GCCCGGACCAACCTTACACGTACGCTTACGTGAGACCGGTTCCACCGACTAACATGCACTAGTTGCATAAGGTGGCTGGCGGGTGTCTGTCTCTCCCACTTTAGTTGGAGCGGATTCGATGAAAAGGGTCCTTATGAAGGGTAAATAGAAGTTGACAAATCACGTTGTGGTTTAACGTAGGTAAGAAAACGTTCTTGCTAGAACCCTAATTCAGCCACGTAAAACTTGCAACAACAATTAGAGGACGTCTAACTTGTTTTTGCAGCAAGTGCTTTGTGATATGATATGGCCAAAGTTGTGATGAATGATGAATGATCTATATGTGATGTATGAGATGTTCATGCTATTGTAATAGGAATCACGACTTGCATGTCGATGAATATGACAACCGGCAGGAGCCATAGGAGTTGTCTTTATTTTTGTATGACCTGCGTGTCATTGAGAAACGCCATGTAAATTACTTTACTTTATTGCTAAACGCCTTAGCCATAGAAGTAGAAGTAATAGTTGGCGAGCAACTTCATGGAGACACGATGATGGAGATCATGATGATGGAGATCATGGTGTCAAGCCGGTGACAAGATGATCATGGAGCCCCAAGATGGAGATCAAAGGAGCTATGTGATATTGGCCATATCATGTCACGTTTATTATTTGATTGCATGTGATGTTTATCATGCTTTGCATCTTGTTTACTTAGAACGACGGTAGTAAATAAGATGATCCCTCATAATAATTTCAAGAAGTGTTCCCCCTAATTGTGCACCGTTGCGACAGTTCGTTGTTTCGAAGCACCACGTGATGATCGGGTGTGATAGATTCTAATGTTCACATACAACGGGTGTAAGACAGATTTACACATGCAAACACTTAGGTTGACTTGACGAGCCTAGCATGTACAGACATGGCCTCGGAACACAGAAGACCGAAAGGTCGAGCATGAGTCGTATAGAAGATGCGATCAACATGATGATGTTCACCGATGTTGACTAGTCCGTCTCACGTGATGATCGGACACGGCCTAGTTGACTCGGATCATGTTATACTTAGATGACTGGAAGAGGGATGTCTATCTAAGTGGGAGTTCATTTGATTAGAAGAACTTAATTATCATGAACTTAGTCTAAATTATTTACAATATGTCTTGTAGATCAAATGGCCAACGTAGTCCTCAACTTCAATGCGTTCCTAGAGAAAACCAAGCTAAAAGACGATGGCAGCAACTATACGGACTGGGTCCGGAACCTGAGGATCATCCTCATAGCTGCCAAGAAAGATTATGTCCTACGAGCACCGCTGGGTGACACACCTGTTCTCCCTGCAGAACAAGACGTTATGAACGCTTGGCAATCACGTTGCGATGATTACTCCCTCGTTCAGTGCGGCATGCTATACAGCTTAGAGCCGGGTCTCCAAAAGCGTTTTGAGAGGCATGGAGCATATGAGATGTTCGAAGAGCTGAAAATGGTTTTCCATGCTCATGCCCGGGTCGAGAGATATGAAGTCTCCGACAAATTCTTTAGCTGTAAGATGGAGGAAAATAGTTCTGTCAGTGAACACATACTCAAGATGTCTGGGTTACACAACCGCTTGACTCAACTGGAAGTTAATCTCCCGGATGAAGCGGTCATTGACAGAATCCTCCAGTCGCTTCCACCTAGCTACAAGAGCTTTGTGATGAACTACAACATGCAAGGGATGGTAAAGACCATTCCTGAGGTATATGCTATGCTGAAATCAGCAGAGGTAGAAATCAAGAAGGAACATCAAGTGTTGATGGTGAATAAAACCACTAAGTTCAAGAAGGGCAAGGGTAAAAAGAACTTCAAGAAGGACGGCAAGGAAGTTGCCGCGCCCGGTAAGCAAGTTGCCGGGAAGAAGCCAAAGAATGGACCCAAGCCCGAGACTGAGTGTTTTTACTGCAAGGGAAGTGGTCACTGGAAGCGGAACTGCCCCAAATACATAGCGGACAAGAAGGCCGGCAAAACAAAAGGTATATGTGATATACATGTAATTGATGTGTGCCTTACCAGTACTCGTGGTAGCTCTTGGGTATTTGATACCGGTGCAGTTGCTCACATTTGTAACTCAAAGCAGGAGCTGTGGAATAAACGGAGACTGGCGAAGGACGAGGTGACGATGTGCGTCGGGAATGGTTCCAAGGTCGATGTGATCGCCGTCGGCACGCTACCTCTACATTTACCTACGGGATTAGTTTTAAACCTCAATAATTGTTATTTAGTGCCAAGTTTGAGCATGAACATTGTATCTGGATCTCGATTAATTCGAGATGGCTACTCATTTAAATCCGAGAATAATGGTTGTTCTATTTTTATGAGTGATATGTTTTATGGTCATGCTCCGATGGTTAATGGTTTATTCATAATGAATCTCGTACGTGATGATACACATATTCATAGTGTGAATACCTAAAGAGTTAAAGTTGATAATGATAGTCCCACATACTTGTGGCACTGCCGCCTTGGTCACATAGGTGTCAAACGCATGAAGAAGCTCCATGCAGATGGACTTTTGGAGTCTCTTGATTATGAATCATTTGACACGTGCGAACCATGCCTCATGGGTAAAATGATCAAGACTCCGTTCTCAGGAACAATGGAGCGAGCAACCAACTTATTGGAAATCATACATACTGATGTATGCGGTCCAATGAGTGTTGAGGCTCGCGGTGGCTATCGTTATGTTCTCACCCTCACTGATGATTTGAGTAGATATGGGTATGTCTAC
>NW_025244562.1:0-2748 GCF_018294505.1 Triticum aestivum
GACAGCCCACCAAACTTGAGGCCTGAGTTTCAGCAGGAGTTCGTTAAACTCAACATGGTGTTGATCTCTGAAGGCACCGTATCGAATTTGGAGATACATCCCACCCTAATGGAACAAATTAAGAAGGCTCAGCAAGGGCACCCCAGCATCGAAGGAATAAAGAGGAAAATGAGCCTTGGCAAGGTTTCAGAGTTCGTCACAGACAGTGAAGGAATATTATGGTACGGGGACAGACTTTGCGTACCTAACATTGAGGAACTCAAGCAACAAATCCTAACCGAGAGCCATACCGCTCCATACTCAATCCACCCTGGAGGAACCAAAATGTATAAATACATCCAGGAAAGATTTTGGTGGCACGGTATGAAAAGGGATATAGCCGCATTTATTGCTTGTTGCGATTCATGTCAGCGCATCAAGGCCGAGCATCAAAAGCCAGCTGGGCTACTCCAGCCAAACAGGATACCGGAGTGGAAATGGGATGAAATAGGAATGGACTTCATCATCGGACTACCTCGATCACAACGCGGTAATGATGCCATATGGGTCATCACAGATAGGCTAACTAAGGTAGCCCATTTCATCCCCGTGAAGACGACCTACTCCACACAAAGGCTGGCCAAGCTTTATCTCTCACGTATAGTTTGTTTGCATGGAGTCCCAAAGACGATAATATCCGACCGAGGTACTCAATTTGTCTCTAAATTTTGGGATCACCTGCAACAAGCTCTGGGCACGCAACTAGCTTTCAGTACAACGTACCACCCTCAGACTGATGGACAAACGGAACGTGCGAACCAAATCCTAGAGGACATGCTGAGAGCCTGTGTGCTCACCTATGGATCCAGTTGGGAGGAAAGTTTGCCGTATGCCGAGTTTGCCTACAACAACAGTTACCAAGCCAGCTTGCAAATGGCACCCTTTGAAGCATTGTACGGATGGAGGTGTCGTACCCCACTGAATTGGTCAGAGACAGGTGACAGTCGTATTTTCGGCCCAGACATGCTCAAGGAGGCCGAGGAGAAAGTTAAGCAGATCACGGACAGACTCAAGACAGCACAAAGCCGACAAAAGAGCTATTACGATCAAAAACATCGTGAGGTCAGCTTTGAACTTGGTGATTCCATATACCTACGAGTATCTCCTATGAGGGGCCTGCAACGGTTCAAAATTAAGGGGAAACTAGCCCCAAGGTTTATTGGACCATTCTGCATAGTTGCGCGAAGAGGCACGGTAGCCTACAAACTAGACCTACCCAAGGAGCTGTCAGACGTCCATGACGTGTTCCACGTCTCACAATTGAGAAAATGTGTAAGTAACCCGGAGAAGCATGTATCCCATGAAGTCATTGATGAGCAACCAGACCTCACCTACAGAGAGCGGCCAGTAAAGATTTTGGAAGAGTCTGAAAGGAGGACCCGGCAGAAAACGACAAATTTTTTCAAAGTTCAGTGGAGCAACCACACTGAGGATGAAGCTACATGGGAAAGAGGAGATTTTCTTCGGGCAGAGTACCCATATCTATTTGAGGATCAACTGAAATCTCGAGGGCGAGATTTTTTCTAAGGGGGTAGGTGTTGTGACACCCAAAATTTTATTTGGCTTTTTCAAAACTTTTATTTTATTTGAGGAGGGTATTTAAATTTTCTTCTAAAGAACTCTCCCTCTCAAAAACTTTCCTTTATGTCAAGTGTTTCATTTGGATTCACCCAAGACTTGATTTTTGGTCTTGGAGGTTTGCCCTTTTTATTTGGACTCAAACCAAAATGCTTTTCACTTGGAAAAATGTCTTTTGAAAAATTCTTTTAAAAGGCCCTTTGGCTTTTGGAATGATCCTTGCCCACTTTCAAATATTCCTCTTGCCATGACCCAAGTAGAAATCCACTCCCATAAACCTTTCCCCACCTTTGGATCATGATGTATCTCAAATACAGCAAGTTGAACCTCTCCATATATTCTTTTCCTTTTATTTCTTATCAAAAACAATTTCTGTATTCTATCTTGATCCTTGGAGGTTTACAAAGGAGCTACTCTTTCTGCTTTGAGTTTTGTCTCCAAACCTTTTTCCCTAGCTAGTCCTTTGAACCCTCAACCAGGATCCATGAAGATCCACTGGTCTCCAGCTCAAAATTTTCAAACTATACTTGCTGCAAGTTTGGACCAGATTTGCCAAATTTGATGAAATTCATTCAAATCCTTCTCCTAAAAATCTGAGAAAAATCAGGCAGCCTCTGGGTGCATTGAGAGGTCACCTCACCAAGTCCCAGCTCCAGGAAATTTTTTCTTCTTGCCAAATCATTTCATCGAACACCTGCTGGACACTGTTTCTCTAATGTTCAGTCAAGTTCAGTTAACAGTGTCTGAAACTACTGTCGTTTCTTCAGTGTCCGTTGTCGATCTCGCCAGTGCCCCGGCGTCGCCGTGCTTCCTGTCCCCTCCCCCTTGTCCTCTGCACCGCACGAGCGCCTGGAGGGTTGCGAGCGTCGGCGACGAGCAGGAGGAGGTGCGCCGCCCCGTGACCGACGGCAGCGGCGGCTTTGCGGCCGCCAGAGAGAGGCGCAGCGCAGACGGCGCCACCCAGCGCCGCCCAAGCCACCGGAGGTCGCCGCGTGGCCCTCCACTCCCCAGTGCGCGCTGCCACCCTCGTCGTGAACCGCGAGGCGCGGAGCGCGCTCTCTGCCGCCGCCGTGCCCGTACGGCCACCCCGTCGAGGACCGGCGCCATTACGCCAAGACCGACCAGGATTAG